>NC_048224.1:140381828-140453888 GCF_002007445.2 Ailuropoda melanoleuca
GGGCTCGGGGCACGGGCAGGGCGCCGGGGAGGCGCGCAGAGTCCGCACCTCGGGCTTGCGACGGCCGGGCCGGGCGTCCGTCCACCTGCTCCGCCCCGCAGTCGCGCGCTCCCCGGCGTCCCGTGGGGATGGGGCTGCCCGGCGGCACCGTCCTCAGCTTCGCGCGGCCGGGGGCTGGGGAGGGAGGTGCGGTCCGCCTGTGCCTGTCGCGCCTGCACGGGGATTCAGAGATGGGAGTGTCACACTGAGGCAGAAAAGGCAGAGACTTTGGTTCGTATTTGGAGCACCACTGGGGGATCCAGAAGTGAAGTTTGGCATCTTTTTTTCCTGGAAGTAACCAATCAGATCAGAAGCCGGGTGTCGTGGGCTTCCTCTGGAGTCCACACTCGCTGGGGACGGTGTGGGGAGGTCAGGAGAGGCTCAGAGGGGAGAGCGGGGCTTTTTGACATCAGAGCGAGGGGACACCACGTGCGGCTGTGGTCCCTGGCACCGGTGTGAAAGGGGGTGTGTGTGTAGAAGAGAAAGGACGCTGTCCGGAGCGTGGTGTTTCCTGCCACTGTGTCAACAAAAGGCTCCTTGTTCCCTGAGCGCCTGACGTCCGTCCCCGCGGTCAGGCACAGGTTTGAGAGGCCGCTCGCACTGGCATCGAGGGCATCATTATGGGAACTGGGGGCTTTTTCCTGTGTAGGAATTGTCTAGGGCAGACTTTCCCATTTAGGAGCTTTCTTTGAGAAGGAGACCCTGGCCAGGATCAGCGTTTCTCTTCATGGATGGGAACGCCAAGTCACTCCTCATTAATTGATCTGCTCAGCAGAAGACTCGAGTCAAGGAAGTGTGCCCACCTTACTTACCCAGGTACCTGTTCCTGGGGCAGGTCAGGCGCCTGACCTTGCTGCAGAGAGAAGGGGTGAGGCAGTGCTGAGCAGATGAAGGTGCATGTGATTACCCCAAAGTCCATATTGTGGAGAGAGTGGTAAATATCAGGTGACGCCTTTGTTTCTCCACTGTGATAAGTTCTAGAAAACCCAGTCCCAGTGACCGTAGGCAAGAGAAATGCTTTGTCGGGCAAGGACACTCTCTTCCCCGCTGTCCCTTGGCCAGTTTTGTTTCTGCCTCTATTTCCCCAAAGGGAAACTGGGGGAAAGAGGGTGGACTAGTGTTATTTGATGTGTGCTCACAGTTTTCCAGTTCATTCTCGTTCCCTTCCAACTCTAACACTTTGTAATAAAAATGAGGGTTGGGTGGTGAGGGGGACGTGCAGTCTGTCTCCAGGAGAGAGGGAGAGCCGGTGGGCGGTCTCCTCTGACCTGCAGGCCACTGCCCAGTGGATCTGACCCCCCCCACCCCCGTTCCTGATCCTTTGTCCTGGGAGTGGGCAGACCTGTGGCCTTTCCTCTAGGCCCTCAGCTGTCATATGTCCTATCACTTTATATGAATTTCTCATAGTTGACATGTTAAAATTCCCTTTTGCTGCGTCATTAGGGTTATGAAATGACATTCTCTCTCACACCTAAGCGGTAAGTGAACTTTCTGGCCGTGTGCATTGGGACACGATTATTTCTGTTTTTCCATTCCACATCTTTTTTCTTTTTTTTTCAGTCTGATCATTTGGCTGTTTCAACATATTCACATACAAGACCATCCATTTCTATGATACTAAACTCCTGTTTACACTGTTGAACTAATTTGGGTTTTTCCAGAAACAGTCAGGAACTGTCAGGATCAGTCGTTATGTGGGACCAAATTATATCTCATTTTGCTTGAAGAAGAGACAGAGCCTGGGATTGAGTACTTGTGTCCTTGTGGTTTCCTTATGTGACTTATAAGAATGAATAAAAGCTTTCACCCTGTTCTCTTCCAGTGTTCACCCGGTCAGAATTTCTAGGACAGAGAAACGTTTTCAGCTCCTTCTGAGGTGTGAGGGTTTGGGGTTTCCAGAAAGTAAAGAAGTCCTTGGAAACATTGGTACAGATATTTTATTCTGGCAAATTCCAGAGAAAGAGAGAACAGGCGAACGTATGGGAAAAATCTGTCCGGGTCGGCTGCGTAGACTCCGGAGCACGTATTACTGGTGGTGTGGATGGACGGAAGCCGTGTGGGGTGACTGGCATGTACAGACGGCTCGGTGCTTGTGTTCTGTGACGTGTTTTATGTATCATGAGGTAGTTGGGCCTATTTACAATTTTTTTTATTTAACAAAGCGGGTGGAGAATTAGTGTGCTTTCCTCCTTACAGATGGGAGGCGGGAAGCCCAGGTTCAGGGAGAAACCGTGCAGCCTCGGGGGTCCCTGCAGGGTCTGTGGGCGCCCGCCTGCTCGTGAACCTGGCCGGCTCACGGCTTAAGCGTGGAACCCTGGGCAGGCTCGCCTCTGAGGTCCCACTGCATGGGGCTGCCGAGAGCGTGGTGGCAGTGGTGGCAGTGGTGGGGTCGGAGCTCCGAGTGGTGCAGCTCTCAGCAGGTGCTCGGTCCATTTATCATGCTGGCCGGCATGATTCAGCCCCCGCTCCGCTCCGCTCCGGAGCCGCAGGCCACACACACAGGCCACGTGGCTGCTTGTGGACGAGCCGCCCAGGCTGGGATGGCCGCGCCGGCGGGACTCTTGCCTCCTCCTTCCCTTCCAGGCTCATGTTTGGGAGCCTGGGCTTGGAAGTTCTGTGGGTCTGGAGCTCCGTCTGTTCTGTGTCTTGGTTTGTTTCCAGTCACGTGGCCTGGGCGTCCGTCTCCACTTGTTTCGCACACTTCTTGCTTTCTAGGATATTAATTTTTTTTAAATTTTTTATTATGATGTTAGTCACCATACGGTACAGCATTAGTATTTGACGTAGTGTTCCACGATTCACTGTGTGTAACATCCAGTGTGCTGTGCAATATGTGCCCTTCTTAATATGTTTTCACACCATAAACTTCTGAAACATGTGCAGGTTTCCTTGCTGACAGCAGATCCTGTTTCCAGAACAAGCTCTTGTCTTGGGCTTTCTTTGTAGGGGAAAAGTAGATCTTTTTGGGTCCCTGGAGAACTTTGAGCACGACTGTGTTTGAGTGCGGTAAACCTTCTAGAAAGTCCAGCCTTTTCTGTGCATGCACACGTGTCTGCGTCTGTTCCGTGTGTTACCATGTGGACCACTGTCCGCGTGCACTGGAGAGGCGGCCTGCTCTAAGGGGCAGTTCTTCAACTCTGTTGCTCCAGCCTATGTTGAGCCACTTAAAATGCTGCAGGATTGGGATGGAGTTTCTCCTCTACTCCCGCCTTAGACAGCTTTCACCGCCGAGGCCTGCGGGTCCTTGAAGGCCGTGAGCCTCGTGCACGGCCGAGCGCCAGTCCGTGTCGTGGGGCTGCGTGGCCTGGCCTCGGGAAGTGTTTATGTGAGCCAGCCTGCCCTCGCCTGTGCTCAGGGGCTGGTCTCAGCCACGCATCTGAAAGCCATCTGCCTGGTCTCTGATTTAACCTTTATGTTCCAGCCCTCACTGTTCTCACAAACCCCATAGAACCTGTGTGTGTTAGGAACAAGCGATCCCGAGATGCTTTTGTTCCGAGCCACGGGGTAAGTTTAATCACAGTGCGGACAAGGAGTTTGTATTATGGGTTTGCTACAGTCAGTTAGATTTCTAGGGATGAGAACACTGTCTCCGGTTACAGTCGGTGAAAACCACATGGACCCCGCTGACAAACATACTTCCCCGCTTAACTACACAGGAAGTCCCCTGTTTACAGACCTAAATACAAATTGTTCCTCGGTGCTTGGACCATATGTTCCAACAGAAACAGGGTTGATAAAAGACCGTTGGGTCCCTAAGTCCGAGACTTGCAAATGCTTTTCTAACCAAGTTAAATGTAGGCAAAAATGCTATTTATTTGTAGCAAAAATCAATGGAAGGCAATTTTTACAGCATTAGAAATTCAACAGGATTGAATGAGGGTTGTTTTTGCTTTCGCTTGTGTGCTGGTATCTGAGAGAAATAAAATAGTGGGTCGTGGAGGTCTGAAGTTCTACGTGGCCTCTGCCTCTGTGAGCCCTGGGCATGCTGGCTAACATCCCCGGTTTCTCGTGTGAGACCACCTCCCTGCACGGAGCTCGTATGTCCTGCTGGGATTGTGGATGTCCCACTGCTGCTCGCAGCCCCGCACTTCTCAGACCTTCAGACCCTCCGCTTCACATGGAGGGTCGAGACCTTGCCCTGTGCTTCATGGAGGGAATGTAGTCACCAGAGAGGATGCCTCCTCTTCCAGGCAGCCCACCAGCCCTGCCTGGTCTGATCTTGTCTCCCTCTGGTCTGGGACCGGTGTCTCCTTCTTTCTCCTGGATCATCTGTGTCCCTCCTTAGACCCTGTGGCAGTGGCGAGCCCTTCAAATCGCCTGTTCTTACACTGCAGACTTTTTCTGCCCCCGCATGCCCCTCCTGCCCCCGCTTCTCCATCTCCTTCGCATCTAAACTTCGCTACTGTGCTGACGTGTCCTGCTATCCTCCTGCAGCCTCCTCGTGCTCCGGTGGCCTCATCACCATGTCCATCACCCTGGAGGCCCTTGGTGTCCTTCAGACCCTCCCAGGACACACTGGCGAGTGCCCTATGTGCGCACTGATTCCTCTCCGAGCTGAGCTCTCCCAAGCCCAGTCCCTGGGAGCTACCGTCAGATGGGGGCACAGCAGGCAGAAAGCAAAGCACAGGAATAGATGGGAATGCAGAGCTGGGGGACTGGCCTGTGTCCCGGGGCCTTCCCACCTGCTGCTGGCCCTTCCCGGGTCCCCCCGGGCTCCACGCTTGCACCCTCCCTCCTCCGTGCACACCCCTGCCTGGAGGAGCCCCAGGCCCCCGTCCATGTCCGTGCGCCCCACATCTTCCCCTGCCTCTCGGCTGCCCCGCCACACCCTGGACCAGTTCCTGGCGCAGGGTCGTCCCTCCGGAAACATCTGCTGCCCGAGTGATCCGTCCTTTCGTCAGGACTGCTGAGAAGTGTGTGGCAGAGGTCACCTCCGGCGCTTCTGAAGGAAGCTTCATGATGCTTCCGGGAATCTTGAGTGATTAATGACAGTCTCTTAAAACGTGTCTCTTAAAACAAGAACTTTTGGATTCTCTTTCCTTGATACATTTCACAGCATCATAAACATGTGGGAGCAGGCAGGCGTCTGGCCCAGCCCCTCGCATGGTCAGCACCACAGCGGGGAGCGTTGGGTCCTCAGGGCCACGGCCCGTGGTCCCCACACCCCTCATGAGTCGGCCTGACTGGCTTGCTGGCTTCCGGGGGAAGCATCTCCCTGGGTCCCGGTGCAGCGCTTCCTGTGGATCGTGGCGGGTCCTGCAATGTGTGGGTCCCTGGGTTGGTATCCCCTTTTTGCCGCCACTGGCTAGACTGCGGGGCCTGGGAGGAGGGACCTGCCACAGTGCCCTTCCCGGAGCTGGATGGAGACCAGCTCTCTACCGCTCCTGGTGGGACCCAGTTCCCTTCAAACAGCATAAATGCTTTTTTTCTGGGCAGAATAATTGGGTTTCCCAATTTTTGTTAGATTCTCGAAGGAGAGTCTGCCTTAGTTAAGGTTGAGAACCCTTGTGCGAGGACACAGGTAGGAAGTTGGCCCGCTCAGTGGCTTCAAAATGTCCACATTCTGAGCGCACATCAGTGTCCACATTTCCTGACTTCTGTAGCGATGGGGTGCCTGCTGGGTCCCCCCCCGCCCAGCAGCCGTGTGAGCGACCCCTGCCTGTTGTCCTGCGGCCCCTCTGTCACTCCTCCTGGCTTGGCGGGACACCTGGCCTCTCCCTCCCTGCTGCTGTTTCTTAGGGTCCCTGACTTCTCCTGCTGTCCCCCCAGGGCTGTGTGCCTCGCTCACGCCGGCCTGGTCACCGGGAGCACAGGACATCTCTGGTTTGCAGCCGGCAGGGAGGCTTCCTGCCCGCGTGGGAAGGGGGGCATTGTGGCAGGGATTTTTGGTTTCCTCCCTCAAGTTCTCCCTTTGTCACCTGGGCTGAGGCTAGACCCCAGCGTGTGGCCCTGGGGGCGGGTTTGTCAGCGCTCCCTGCTCCAGACAGTTCTGTGAGGGCCATGGGAAGAGGCTCATTTCCTGCGAATAACAGCTACGTGCTTGTCAGAAGGCGGAGGAAAGTTTTTCTGGCTCAGAAAGGTAGTGAAAATAAGATCCCTTCCCCTGGTTTGGAAGGCAAGACAGGAATTTCAAGAGAAGGTTTGTTACTTGTGAAAAAGTCTCCTTGGATGAAGACCAGTAAATTCTGCTTTCCCAGGGGCGGGAAGAAGGTGTAGCCTGGCAGATGGGCGTCTCTGCCGCTAGTCTGCTTGTCCCCCACCTTCTGCCCCTGTCCCTGGAGGGAGTAGTGAGCACAGCTGCCGAGAGAGACCCAGGGGGATGGGGGACAGAGAGACAGAAACAGGGAGAGACAGAGAGAGAGACAGAGAACGAGAGAGACGGAGGGAGAGAGAGAGAGAGAGAGGGACAGAGAGGGAGAGAGACAGAAAGAGAGAGTGACAGAGACAGAGGGAGAGAGACAGACAGAGACAGACAGCGGACGGTGGGCCGCCTGCTCCCTGAAGCAGGTGGGACGTCTTGCTCCCCTTGCAGAGAAGGAGGGAACAGTCCCAGCGACTCTGTCCGTCCAGTGCGAGAAGTGATGTGTCCGCTGTGTCTGTGTCCTGTGCAGGGTGATCGTGAGCCGTTGGCCCGGTTCCTGGAATAACAGTGAGGAGCGTCCCTCTCTACTCACACTTCACCAGGGGGATCGCTTCATAGAAGTACCTTGACCTCTATTTTGTTGGTGAATTTACCCCCAGGGGCCCCTGCTTGGACCTGGTTCTCCCTCCCCCAGATCCGATTTGGGAAGACTGCAGGGTGAGCTGTGCGCTTTGCAGGAGGATGTGGGGGCACAAGTCTGTGAACTAGGGTGAGCTCGGGACTATGCATTGTGGGCGCCCTGACCTGCTGTCTGGGGAAGCTGGTTTGTGGCCCTGACCTGCTTCGACTCCTCCCTGGTCCCTCCTCTCGCCAAGAGCCTGGGCCCTGCACTCGCGTGTTTGGGAAACACACAGACACTGCATTTCGGACGGTGTGTGTCAACAGCTGTGCTCATCGTCAGCATGGTGAAGAATCCGTGCCCAGATGGTATTTTGGTCGTGTTTGGTATTTGATGGGAAAGCCCTGCTTGCTTTCATTCAGAGATAGGATGTTCTGGAACGCGGGAAGGCATACCCAGTATGCCTGGCGCTGGGCAGGGAGAATCACGGAGCCAGGGGAGGAAGGGCCAGGGGAGCGCCTGGTGTAAAGCCAGGCGGTCAGCGGTTCCCATTCTCATTTCCCTCCCTTTCCCACCCCTGGGAGTTGGAGCAGAGCCAGCAGGCCTCATCCCTGACCTGCCCTGTGCAAACCCCACGTTGCGCGCAGGTTGAAGGCACCCTTTCCTTCCAGAGGCACCTGCTTTGGAACCTGTTGTGTCTTGGGACCCCTCCTGAGCCCTCCCTGGAGGATGGGGGCCAGTGGGAGGCTGTCGACAGGGCTCGTGATTACCAAGCCGATAATAAGGATGTGTGAGCCCAGGAGGATGCAAGGACAGGCCTCCCTTTGCCCTGAGTGCTCTGAATTCTTCGTGCAAACACGCCTGTGGCCGGGGCCGTGAGGGAGGTGGCGCCTTCCAGGCTGCCCCTCACTGGCGCACATCCCTGGGGCTCCTCACGCTCCCACGTCAGCTTGGGTGTGCAGGGAGGGAGCGAGGGGGCTGCAGGGCCTCCACCAAGACCCCGGGCTGTGTGTCGAGTTTGCACCATTTCCCTTGGTTTTTCAGTGGACTTCTTCCTCCCTCTGTGCCCTTTCCCTGCGTCTTACTGGGTGAGGTTAGCAGCCAGCGTTTCGGGAACGGTGGTCCTGCTCACATATGGGCGTGATTATCAAGGGAGCAGATGCTGAGACCGTACGGGAGGAGTCGTTCTCACGAAGAGCTGACATATTGTTACTCTTCTTTGAGGTGCTCATTACAGAGTCCGTGAACTTCGGTGTTGATTTTAAGTGCTAACATTCAAGACCCAAAGGGAGACAGGTACTGCTAAGTATGTCTCCGTCAGCTCAGGCCGCAGTAACAAAACATCCCAGGCCGGGTGGCCTAGACAACAGACAGTCCCAGATCAGGAGCCAGCACATTTGGCTTCTGCTGAGAGCCTCTTCCTGGCCTGCGATGGCCGCCTTCCTGCCGTGGCCTCCCCGCGGCCTTTGCTCCTGTGCTCGGGGGCGGGGGAGGGGAGTGCGCAGAGAGAGAGAGAGAGCAAGAGAATGTGGGTGATCCTTGTCTCCAAGTACCATCATGCTGGCGGTTAGGGCGTGAGTATACGGGTTTGGGAGAGACACTGTTCCATCCATGGCCCGTCCATGGCGGTACACTATGAAAGCTGGCCCTGTTCAGGTTGTAAATATTCAAACGGAGGGGAGTATCAGAGAGAGGACCTTGAAATAGCACATTGAGTTTGCTCACTGTTCTATCAGAAATACAGAAATGAATGTTCCACAAGATCTGGACAGATAAAAATGTTTAGTGGGAATGGGTTCTTTCTTCAGAATTGTGGGACAGATTTCGGCGATTGGGCTGTTAGTGGATATAATAGACCCCGGTTTCCATCACTTGATCAGATCTGAGTTTGTGGGTATTTCTGTGTGTTTCTGCCACTGCGGCCGGAGGCTGGCGGGAGCGCGGTGGCTGGTGTTAAGACAAGGCTACGAGGTATTGTTTTGGGTTTGTACTATAATCCAAATACACAGCGTCTGGCTCGTGGACGGGACAGATGTCACGGTATTTGGCACATAACTGGATTGGACGTGTCTGCTCGGGCTGCTGCGTCATGATCTGGCTCCTCTTGTAAGTGGAATGGCATTTCGGGGACTCCTCTTGGCTTCTGGACAGCATGACACTGTACTTTTGGTGGTTTGGAGAGTGAGTGTTGGAAATTGAACCCGACTTCCTCGCTAGCATAGTAGGGGCATGTGGTCTCGCCTGCAGCCCCCTGTAGTGACGGGGCCCACACGTGCCCGGTCTGCACTCAGGCGCACATGCCTGCGGCCTCACGGGCTCTCAACACCACTCCCAGCTCTCTCTGTGGCAGGTGCCTTACAGTCCCAGCCTGGTTACCCTTCATGCAGTATTTGCTTACGTGGGTACAAGCACAGAGCAGGAGTGACCCGAAACCACTGTTCATCTTCTGATCAGGAGTGAGGGTGGCCTCTGACGGTCGTCACGAGAGCTCCGCGTGCCCGGCTTTGCTGACAGCACAGGCTGAGCGGTCCCGGAGTTAAGAGAAACTGTACGAGTCTGCGACACCGATTGAAGCCGGGGGCCCGGAGGACTCATCCGCCTCACAGCACTGTCTTCCCCAGTCTTTCTGTGCACAAGAGTTCAGAAGCTCTTGAGCTCAAGTTCTGGGAAGTGAGAGGCTGAGATTGGCATGGGGGCTGGTCCTTCCCGTGTCCCTGAACAGAGCTCGGGTGGCCTGACCGCCCTGCTTCCTCCTGGACAGGCCTCACGCGGTGTTATATAATCTCCCTCCTTCAGAGAAAAGAGGATTTCCTCCAGCCTATTTTCAGCAGAGGATTAGGGACAGTGAGGTCCTGCCATCAGGTTGTCATCTAGATATTTGTGTGGTTTTTCAAGAGGATCTCAGAAATTTACCCACTAACACCCAAGTTTTAAAAGCTTGGAATTAATTTAAAATTATTACATAGAATACAATTATGGGATGATCGCTGGTATGGAAGGTGTGTGATTTGAGGATGAGTCAGAGCTAGACTTACAGAGTGCCCGGAAGTGACTGGTAACTGCACGCATATGGGGTAGCTTCAGCGACCTTTCTCTTTGGAAATGTGTGGAAGTCGTTCCAGTGCAGATAAACGTAGACGAGCCACGAAGAGACGAGGGAACCGTGCGGTGCTTGCGCCTTTCTGCTGTACGGTCTGGCGTTGGCGTGGACCCGAGAGCGGCGTGCGTGTGGCCGGCCTGTCCTTGTTCCCGCTGCCCCTTTGCTCATTCGCCTTTACTCTGATGTCCTGTGGGAGGACATGAGGCGAGCCCGTGTAGTGGATTTGTGTCGACAAAGCGTTACGATTCTTAGGAAGAGAAGTTTGTGGTGTACTTAGCACATACTAGGTGCTCCGCACGGGATGGTCCTCAGCTCTTTGTTGAGCACCTGCTGTATGCACTGAGGCTTCTGTGGCGAGCGTGTTCGTGGGAGGTGGTGGACGGTGAATAAGCACGTGGCGTGCATGGTGCCAGGAGGGGCCGCAGAGGAACGTGAGCCGTGGCAGGAGGATTGGGGCGGGACAGGTGGGGAAGGTCAGGGGCGGCCTCCGCGTGCGGGCGAGGCGGAGGCTGGACCTCCGAGGTGGACGGAGGCCAGACATGCTCGGCTCCCTTACCTCTTCACTGGGGGCACGTGCAGCTCCTGATTTCATGGCCTGAAATATGGACTACGTCCCGTATGTTGGTTTTGGTGAAGTTTTTAAAATTTTTCTGAGAATTATGTGGCAAAATGAGGAACACATTCCGTAATAGGTACGGTAGGGTGATTTTTAACGTCATCAGGAAGTATCGGTTCGTTGAACAAGTAGACAATAGGTTGGTTTATGGGCAGTTTTTTTCCATTGTGGTGAAACGTACATAGCATGACATTTACTATTTTCACCACTTTCAGGTGTGTAATTCGGTGGCATTGCACACTCTGTGCTGCCACCGTCCGCCTGCAGAGCTTTCCTGTCATCCTGAACAGAAACCGAGTTACGGGCAGTTTTACGTGGTTTGGTGTATGTGTGGTTTTGTCTGTCTTGCTAGTTTGGAAACACATTTTTTTTAATCAGTGAGAAAGACCTCGACAGGGTCACGAAGAGCCTTGTTGAAACTTAAGCTCTAATTAAATTTTAATGGAAAATGGACCCAAGTAGGAGGGCGTTTTTCTTTTAAATAATGTGCGGTGGTAACTTGTAACGGTTGAGTACTTGAACGCACGCGTTGGCTGGAGGGCTGCGGCTCGCTGCGAGCTTGCGGAGCGCGTGGCGAAGGGACCCTTCAGGAGACAGTTTCCTGAAGGTGAGGTGTCCGCGGCTCGCCGCAGGCAGCTCAGCCCCACAGGCTGGTGTAGTGGTGTGGAGTCACCTGCTGTTTCCTGCGTGCATTTGGGAGAAGTAGGGAGGGCAGCATTTCATGGACATTTTCTTCCAGAAGCTTCATTCTGCTGAGTGATTCGAACATGTTGTCCATTCTCAGCTAATCTGTAACATGATGTTCTTTCGCTAACAAATTAAGTAGGTTAGTTAAATCTGAAAGTACATTGGAGAATGTCTTCTGTAAAGTGGTTGATTCTGTGGGAAGTGACGTCCTGTTCTTTCTACCAAAGGTGATAGGAGGTTTTTTTGTTCTTAAATTGGAGTAATTTTTTTATTTCATAAATTGTTCTCTTTATTTTTAGAGAACAGCATGGTTCCAAAAGCTGCAGGTCCCTCTTCTTCGTACCTGATTTATTAACAAGAAACTTAGCTGTAAAATGGAGTAATTATACCGTAGTTTGTCTCATTAAAAACCAGCCCTGTGGTGTGCTGGCCAGACGCCCTGTTTGGCAGGTGATTGTCGGAGTTGATAGGTAAGGAAGAAGTAAACTTAGAGAGTTAATGGCTTTTCCTTTGCGCCCTCACACTGCATTAAAAATGGGTTGACGTTGGTTTTTATGGATTTCTTACCCTTGCGTCTTTGGAGATGTCCTTAGTCTGAGGGAGGGCGTCTCCCGCTCCTCACTGGAGTGTGTCCCGTGCCCCACGGGTTGGCCTGCGGCTCGGAGCTGTCCTGTCCCCACCGTGCCACACATAGTCCCGGCAGTCAGGGAATGCCTTCTCTCCCACCTGTGCAGAATTCAGGAATGTGAATATCTGATTCCACTTTATTTTATTCTTCTGTGGCCTGGCCGTGGGCTGAGCTCTGGAGCCGACCCTAAGAGGGAGCCCGGGGTGTCCGTTGTCTGTCAGGGTTCAGATGTGTGAGGGGCAGGGCCCTGGGCTGCCACCTGTCCCCATGGCCCCCAGACTGCTCCCTGGCCCTCTGCCCTCCCGTCCCCGGGAATCTGGGCTCAGGCGAGGGCCAGGACGTGCTTGGGGCCTGGCCTGTGCCTTCTCACTCCACGCCCACGTGTTTGCCGCGGGCCAGGGGTGAAATCCGCTGTCAGTGACCTTTTGACCAGGTTTTCGGGACTGTGTCTTTGTTGCTGTGCAGGGTGTGACGTGGAAGCCAGGTCTCTGGTCTCCTGGGCCCTTCTGGAACGGTAGCTTCTCAGATCGATTCTGAATTGTATCTTAGAGGCCAGGAGGTAGCCTCTGACCACATAAACTCTAGTCAACGAGCGCCAAGCAGGTGCGCCTCATGGCGATGGTCTCTTTGCATCGCCAGTGTGGCTCTGAACTGTGTTTGTTTGCAGATTCGGGCCGGTCCGCAGTGGGGGGGCCCCTGCCAGCACCCAGCAGTGCCCCTGGGCTCGCTGATGATGGAAGTGAGCGAGCGGTGCCACGGTGTGGCTCTAGCTGTGACGGGGGGGGCAGGTGGGGGACGAGCTGTGGAGGCCAGGCCTGCGTGTGGCGGGTGTGTGTGATTTCCCTCGGCCTGCGGCTCTGACACCTTAGCTTTGCATTTGGTGTTCGCTCTCCGTGGGTGGGAGCCCCAGGTGTTAAGTCTTTACTAGCAGGACAGGAGAAGCCAGGTTGCTCACGGGGGCGGCTCGACAGCTGGGGAAGACCAGTTCCTTCATCGGGCAAATACTGAAATAACAAAAGCTGTTTTATGAACTGTGAGGGGACGGTCACACACAGCTGCTGCTCTTCCCTGCTGCCCCTGTGGCTCCCTGGAGCAGACGAGGGTGCAGTTCCCACTGCCTCTCCCGCGCCCGTCTTTCCACACACCTGGTAGCGATTCGGAATTAGCAATGGTGGATGCCGGAGGCAGCCAGGGGCCCGTGCTGGGGACGTGAAGGCAGGTGCGCTGGGGTCAGAGGTCACGTGTGTAGGTGACATCGGAGAGGGGGCTTGGCATATTTTGTATTTGGGGGATGGAGAAGGGACCCAGCAGGTGACCAGTCCCTGTGTCAGCCGCTTGGGCCTGTGAGCACAGACACGGACAGCGAGGGAGAACGGTGCTTCCCTCCTGGTGCCCCTTTCCTTCCTGGTGCCTGAGCCCTGCTCCTGCTGCAGGTACGGCTTGCCCCAGGCACCAGGGGGATGGCAGGATTACAGTAGCCTCACCCGCCTTCTCCGTAATCTTCCTAAACCAGAGATGCGTCCTTTTCCAGTCTGTTGTAACTTGGAATTCGCTCTAAAACTCTGTGGTCTAAAAAGTGATTTGAAGTAGGGACAGTGTCCTAAGTTATTTGTTCAAAATGAAAACTCAGAGGGCAGGATGGTGAGTTGGGCCGGATTTCAGCCCTGCCCATGAGACAGAAGCAAAGACACGGCAGAGCCCCCTGCACTTGCCCCGTGACGTGGCCTGACGGCCTGCTCTTGGGCTACGGGTTTTGCTTTCGGTTTTGAAGTCCTGGCTTTCCCAAGTTCCAGACTTGAGTTTACAGGGAATGGCGTCTCTGGGAAGGTGCCCAAGGTGTGAAGGGGGATTTAACTTCTGGATCTATGGGAGCAGACAGGGAGGCCGCCAGCGTCCCTCCCGCCCCGCCAGCTTTCGCAGTGTATGCGGGAGCCTCCCCAGCTGCGGAGCAGTGGTAAGGAAGGTGGAGCGGGCACTGTCCTACCCGGGGCTCCCCGCACCAGCCCGGCGTGGGGGCAGCGCGCAGCCGGAGTCCGGAAACGCTGGGTCAGACGCGAGAGCTTTCGCTGGGGAGTCAAGAACCCAGACCAGAGCGATGACGCACCACTCGTCTGTGTTTGCTTCCCGGTGCTCTCTCCACTCTCCTTCCCCACACTTAGAGCTATGCTCTTCCCGAACCCCTGCTGCTGGTGTCTGCTTCTCAGAAAACCTGGCCAGTCGTTCCCAGGAGAACACAGCGTCCCACAGGTAAAGAGCAGCCTAATTAAGTCCCCCCGTTCCCCGCAGAGGTGGACGAGCTGCTCTGTTCATGGCTGGGCTAACCTGGGGATCGGCGTGAGGGCTGGCTCCCGGCAGCCCTCCTGGGTCTGGGGGGTCTTACCCCCATGGTGAGAGGGAGGCAGGATGTGTAGCCCCAGGTCCCACGGGCGGGGGCTGGCCTGTCTCCAAGGCAGGTTATTTTCCACTCTTGCATCACTGCCACGAAACCATAATTAGGAGGCTCAGGTAGGCTCTGCAGATTGGCCAGTCACGAGCGTGGTGGGGAGTGAGCGACACGCAGGGACAGGCCCAGAGCAGCGGCCCCTTCCTTGTCGAGGGAAATGTCTGTGTTCACTGCCGGTCACATACCCCACATCGTCTCCCTGAAGCCCCTTCCACAGACCGGCCCAGTGTCCCTGCTGAGGCTGGAAACCTGTTCTGACGTGTTGCCCTCTGGCTGGAGAGAAATCAGTCAGCACTTCTGCCTTTCCTCACGTTCTTTGGGCTGCGCGGCTGGCATTTAGCCCCGAGGCCTGTGGGGGCTCCGTGTCGAGCGCACTCCCACAGGGCTGGCGCCTTCACTGTCTCAGAAGTGGGTTGTTTTCCTACAGCCGCCCGGGAACCCCGCGCCGGAAGACACCTAGGATGGGCATTTGTCTGGGCGTTGGAACGAGGCGTGTGTGGTTACCGTCAGCAGAGACTGGAGAGTCGAAAGCAAAGTCTGTTGAGTCTCAGCGGACTTGTGAGGGCTAGAGGTCCATCTGTGTTGGTATCCTGCTTCAAAGTCGTGTCAGTGTTTGCAAAAGGAAGTCTTTTAGAAATTCTGTGGTTCTTGTGGGTGTAAGAATTCATGTTATTGAACATATTTGAATAAAAAGACACAGGACGGACCTGTGGGATCGCTGAGGTGGCATGTCCGTCTCTGGAAGATCTCAGCGGGTTTACCTCTTGTTTGGTGCCGTGGCTTCTTGGGTTCCAGTTGTCTCCGGCAGAATGGAAAATTCCGTCCCTGTTGACTGTGGGAAGATCACTTTCTGGCCATTTAATCTTCTGCGGACATCTAACTGTTGATAAGGATGGAATGAAACCAGATACCAGTTTGGGTGTCCCAGGTCAGGAACAGCCCGGAGTGCGGCGCAGAGCCTCAGCCCAGGGCTGGTGCCGACGGAGGGAGGAGGCAGGTGTGTGTGGGGGTCACCCCTCCCCTCCCCCTGCGCCTCTGTCCTCGGGGCTCCCTTCCTCCCCTCCCCTCCCAGGCCTGCTGTCCCTGCCTTTTCCAGCCCTCATCTCCCATTCATGAAGGGGCATCTTCAGGGTGGGATCCTGCAGAACCCGCGACACCCAATGGGGACTGTTCGTATCTCAGCCAGAGAACTGACGTCCTGTGCTCACTGACGTGGTGGCGGCAGCCCCGCGGGGACCCTCAGCCCTCACCTCCTCCGCTCCCTTGCCGTCAGCCGCGGCGGGGACTCCCTCATCTCCCATTCATGAAGGGGCATCTTCAGGGTGGGATCCTGCAGAACCCGCGACACCCAATGGGGACTGTTCGTATCTCAGCCAGAGAACTGACGTCCTGTGCTCACTGACGTGGTGGCGGCAGCCCCGCGGGGACCCTCAGCCCTCACCTCCTCCGCTCCCTGGCCGTCAGCCGCGGCGGGGACCGGGACAAAGGAACAGAGGGGCCCGGCCTGGCCGTCAGCCGCGGCGGGGACCGGGGAGAAAGGAGCAGAGGGGCCCGGCCTGGCCGTCAGCCGCGGCGGGGACCGGGAGAAAGGAGCAAGAGGGGCCCGGCCTGGCCGTCAGCCGCGGTGGGGACCTGGGACAAAGGAGCAAGAGGGGCCCGGCCTGGCCGCGCTCTGGGCAGGTCCCGTGCTGCTCTGTGTGCTTCTCTGATACACTGCGTGTCCGTGTGAGGCAGCCTGATGGACGCGTGGAATGTCCGCGAGGTCCTCGGGACCGCAGGAGGGTGGCCAGCACCCAACGCCGTTTGTCCCAAAGGTTCTGACGGATCAGTGAGCTACTCCTGCAGCAGTGTTTTTATTGTGGTAAAATATACGTAACGTAAAACTCCGTGCCGCGACCGTTTCACGGGATCCGAGTCAGTGGCACCAAGCACCTTCACGTCACGGTGCTGCCCTCACCAGCGTCCGTCTCTGGGACTCTACGTCCTGCAGAGCCGTCCCCATTCCAGACCACGTCCCTGGCCCAGGTGACCTCCGTTCCGTTTTCTGTCTCCGTGATTTTGACTAGTCCGAGTGGGATCACGGCGTTTATCCTTTTGTGATTGGCTTAGGCTGAGCGCGCTGTCCCCCAGGCACATGCGTGCTGTAGCGGGTGTTGGCGTGTCGCTCCTTCCTAACGCTGGGAGTCGTAGGTGGCACATCTTGGCCAGCGCCCTCCAGTAGCCCCAGAGTGTCGGCAGGTGCGTGACAGAGGTGAAGCGGTGAAGCTGGACGCCCACGTTTTCGGCCTTGTGAAGCATGCGGGCTCGGCTCTTCCGCACCTGGGCCACAGCCCGACCCGTCCGCTCTTCCTGCCCTTGGCGAACATCTCCCTTTCTCTGGAATTCTGTCCAGATGCAGCCTCAGTCCGAGCTGCTTCAGCCCACGTGGCTGCTTTGCAGGTGATCCGTGATACCCAGTGGGCTCTCTGCTGCTTGTGAGTGAGCTCAGCAACTTGGGCTGGAGACTCCGAGGTCCCGTCTGGGTGTGGCTCGTGGCCTCCCCGGTTGGGGAGGACATGGAAGCGCCTCTTCCTTTGGAGGGCAGGTCTTCTCCCCTTGTGCACAGTAGAGCAGTCTGCAGGGGAGGAGGAGCTGGATGCAGTTGGCTCCTTGACAGCCTCGGGCAGGAGGAGCCCTGCGGGGAGCCCACGAGCTAGCTGTTCCTTTGCACTTGGAATACTGGGGAGACCGTGCAGAACTGGGGGCCAACTCTGGCCAGAATGCCCTGTGGCCATTTCTGATTTGTGTTACCTGCCTGGTTCTCCAGCCTCCTGGAGATACTGAGAGCTGCCCAGTATTCCTGCAGTAAGCTGCTTGTCGGAACAAAGAGGTGCTGCTCCCCGGGCCTGGCTGCTCCCCTGTGTCCGGCTGCTCCCCTGCACCTGGCTGCTCCCCTGTGCCTGGCTGCTCCCCTGCGCCTGGCTGCTCTCCAGGCCTGGCTGTTCCCCTGTGTCCGGCTGCTCCCCTGCGCCTGGTTGCTCTCCGGGCCTGGCAGTCCTGGCAGCACACACATTTGGGGCTTCAGTGCTCTCTGGCTCCATATTCCCAAATCCCAAACTTTAGGTCATCCCTCAACCCAGCCCCTCTTGGATTCTCTGTGTCACTCTGGGGCCCTTATAGTTACCCTGTCTTCATCTGCCACCGTTCGGTGAGACTCGGGCCACTCTGCTGCTGCTGATCCTGGGGCCTGGCACGTCCTTGAAGTCGCTTCTGCCTGCCTTCCTCATGGACCCCCATGCAGGACCAGCTTTGCCACAGGGGACAGCCATGGATTAGGGTGCGCCGCTGGGGAGTCTGAGAGGGTCTGCAGGGGCCAGGAAGCCGGCGCGGAGAATAGGCTGCTTTTCACCCAGAGGCAAGTGGGGAGGTCAGTGAGACTGAGCGTCAGGGAGGCCCGTCTGTGGATGTTGGTGGGCCTGCCGTGGACGGTCGATGCTCCACTTCCAGACCCTCCGTCTTTCATTTCTGGAGAAGCTACGCGAGGAAGGAAAGGACGGAAGCAGTTGCAGGTCAGAGGGTAGTGGGGGGCTCAGCTGTGCCCTGTGCTTTCTGGGCTCAGGGGGGCCAGGCGGACCCTCCTGGGGGCTTGGGGGCCTAGGCAGGACGCGGGCGTGTCCTGCGAATGAGGAAATGCGGCCTTTCTGCTGGGAATTCTACGTGAATGAGGAGTGAGAACCACAAGCAGAGATGATTCTACTTGGAGACGAAGTTTTTTCAAGTATAAAGAACTGAACGGTCAGGACAAAGTGTAAAATGCAAAATATGGTCTCGTTTATCGGCAGTAAAAGGCTAGGTAAGTAGGTGCATGAACAGTTAAAAGCTGGAGTCACGTTCCTCCTGAATCACGTTCAGCCTGTTTGGGTGCTTTGACCTTAGAATGTGGCTGCAGCCCTGGGAGGGATGTGCTCTCTCCCTGCTGCAGGCTTCCCTCAGTGGGCCCAGGGGATGCTTGACAAGGCAGACATACTTGGGTTCAGAGTAAATACCCCCCGGAGCGACTTTGGCGCTTCGGTTGGTCGACCTTTGTGTTGTGTTTCGCAGACACCGCTGTGAAGTCTGCAGGTTTTAGGCTTCATCTAATTCACTCTCAGCTTTTCTGGCTGTTTCTAATGGCAAACCTGACTAGTTCCCTCCATATCTGACGATATTGAATTCATTAAATAATGGTGGGAGGGGACCCAACGGTACCTCTTGTGGGATGTTATTCTTAGAAATTAAAATAATAGATGTATGCGTCCAAGTGCTGCCACGACGTCCTGAGAGCTGTGAACGGGCCTGTCCCTGCATGGTTCAGGGCGTGCAGGTCCCTGCTAGTCTTTTTATTTTATTTTTTTTCTTTTTAAAGATTTATTTGTTTATTTGAGACAGGGAGTGTGGGGGGAGGGGTGGGAGAGGGAGAATCTCAAGCAGGCTCCATGCCCAGCACCAAGCCCAAAGCCCTGGGGCTCTCACGACCTTGAGATCATGACCTGAGCCAAAATCTAGAGTCGCTCAACAGACCGAGCCACTCCTGCGCCCCTCTGCTAGTCTTTATTTCTACCTTTCCTGTAAGGATTTCCTATAGGAGCGCTCACTGCTTTTGCCTCTGGAAAAAGGCATAACAGTCTTTAATGTAAATTATAAAGTCACCTGGCCCTTTTTTTTTTTTTTGAAGCTTGAACATTTCCAAATTTATCTCAACCAACGTTGTTCATTTTGCTTTTTGTTTGTGTTGATAAAATTTGGTTTGTTAGCCGGCCAAACACCAGCACTTCCGGTTACAACCTTAGGATGTGACGCATGTTCTGCACACAGCCCACCCCAGAAGACGTGTCCGAGGGGCGTGTGCAGTCGCAGTGTAGCTGGCGGGGTCCTGCCTCCCCGTGGTGTGTGGTCCACGTTGGGGAGGCGGAGACAGAGGGTCAGGACTTCTGCGTGGGGACCCGACTGCCCCTCTGTTCAGGATCTTCTAGCCGTCCTCTTAGGGGATGGTTGGGGGACCCTATTGCCTGGGTTTTGAGTTAGGACTTGAGCAGTTGAGAGCACTGTGTCCTAGAGGCTGGTCTCTTAGAATAGACCATGAGGGGACCGAAGGCTTAACCCTTGGACATGGGCTTTAACAGAGGACAGCGCGTGGACGGCCTAAGCCTGCCGAGAGTCTGCATGCCATCCTGAACGCACGGACCCCTGTATGGCAGACGCTCGGGGGCCCCACAGGCCGTGTGGCCCCGTGGGTCCCAGAGCAGAGCCGGGTCTTGGATGATCCATCATCTGTCTCGGGTAAACGGTTTCAGAGGCAATAAAAAAGCAAATAAATACAAAACGACCACCCTCTATTGTTTTTTATGCCATTGTCCTGCTTATTACTTTGTTTCCTGCTTAGTAAAATCTGAGATGGGTTAACCTGTGGTTGTGGGACTAATCCCGTTTACTCAGGACAGCCTGTCCCGAGGCAGGGTGAAGACTCCTGCTCCTTCTGTAGGAAGGAGGCCTGCGACGTCACAGGCCAGGAGTGCAGAGGTGGTCGGCTGACCGCAGGCTTGTGTGGGTCGCCCTGAAGGCACCACAGATCTCCGTGCCCAGAACGGTGAGTGCGTNACAGGCCAGGAGTGCAGAGGTGGTCGGCTGACCGCAGGCTTGTGTGGGTCGCCCTGAAGGCACCACAGATCTTCGTGCCCAGAACGGTGAGTGCGTTACCGAACCTTCACACTACCGAACCTTCACACCCGGGAGTGAATAGCCTGTGGTCCTTGCGGGACGTGGAGTCGGCTGAGGTTGACTGATGTGCAGAGAAGTCTGTGCTCTGTGGGATGTCCCAGACTGGACGTGTAACGGGACCCCGCTTTGAGTATTAGGCTCCAGTTTGGATTTGTGTGAATAAATGTGTACAAAAAAATCTTAAGAAAATGCACAAGAATGTTAGCCAGTGATTATCTCCGAAAGTCACGATTATGGGTTGTTGGTATTTTTGTCTTTGTTTCTGTCTTATGCTAAAAGTTTTATGCAGATCGTGTTTTGCTTTTGTGATCAGGAAAAAGAACAAAGCTTTTACCATTAATTTGAGTCGCACAGCTCGGAACGTTATTCCTGTTATTACCATGAACCAGCTCTCAGCAGAACCCAGCTGCTGTCCTGTGCCTGGTGGAGCTGAGCTCTAGGTGCGCGGGATGCCGCTCCTGGGTCCCCCCGCTAGCCCTTGAGGCACCCCTGCCAGCCACGGTCACTAATATGGTCCGATCGGTCGGATAAAGACCCCACCCCTCAACACCGGGAACACCTTTACAAGCACCGGTGAGGGGAAACAGCAGGAAAGGAGGTTGTGGGCTCAGGTCAACAGCGGGGTCATCACCTGGGGTTTTGGACACACTGGTGGACTTTCCTAATGACCAAGGCTGGGGAGAGGGTCAGCCCTGGGGACCAGTGCACAGCACTGAGTTCCGGCTCCCAGCCAGCCATTGCCCCCAGAAGTGTGGGGGCGCCTGGTGCCTCTGGCGGCCCACCACCTGGAGGCTGCTGGGTGCCCGGGATTCCGAGGGACTCACAGTCACGTATGCCATCCTAGCCATTTTGTGGGCTGTCATTTAATGTAGTGGCGGTATGCCACCAGGTGCATGGTCCCAGTTTTCAGACAAGGAGAACGAGGCTCAGAGAATGGGCCGCACCCGCAGTCTTCCATCTGGTGTGCTTCCTGGTGGGGCCTGATCTGACAGCAGTGGGTCCTGACAGAGAGCTCATGCTTAGTGCTTAGCCCTGACCTGCCCCACAGGGTAGCCCACAGGACCACTCCCCGACAGATGCCAGCTCTGAATTTGGGATTCCTTCATTTCCTGGAATAACTCCCAGAACTCCCTGAAGGTGCAATCCTTACAATTCTAGTTTGATTTTAAGGAACACAATTTGGGGGACGCCTGGGTGGCTCAGTTGGTGAAGCATCTGCCTTTGGCTCAGGTCGTGATCTCAGGGTTCTGGGATCGAGCCCCGCATCAGGCTCCCTGCTCAGCGGGGAGTCTCTTCTCCCTCTTCTCCCTCCCCTGCTCTTATGTGCTCTCTCTCTCTTAAATAAATTAAAAAAATATTTCCAAAAAGAAAAACAAAAACCAACACAACTCAGCACCAGTCAAAAGGAAGCAACCCCAGGGCGGGTGGGGGAGGACTGGGAGGAACACCAGCTTCCCTCACAGCTGTCCTCTCGTGGTCAGGCTGTTACCCTCCAGGCACTTGACCTGTCCATCCACCTGGAAACTCCACAAGCTTCCTGCTGGCCCTCTGCTTGCCCCAGAGGGATGGGGTGGGTTTCCAGCCTGTAATCAGCCTGTGGTCAGCCCCTCCCTAGGAGCTGTCCAGGGGCCGCCTGAGTCACCCGAGGAGCTGTGGTCAAGGGGGCTTGTCAGGAATAACAAGACACTCCTGCCTGGAAGGAAATCCTAGGGCTTTTGTGGCTCCGTGCCAGGACCTGGGACACCCCAGATAGATTCTGCCAGAGCCGGGGCCAGAACTGTTTCTATTTCCAAAAGGGTTTGCTTTCCTCTGTCCCATGCCACCTTCTGCGGCCATCTGTGCCCCATGCATCTCCCACTGCCCTGCTCCGGCCAGCCCCTGTATCCTGGGGGGATGGGCAGTGCCCCTTCCTACCTGGCCCTGGCCGGGCAGTTTCTGGTGGGTAATGTGAACTCCACCCCTGCTTCAACCCAGGGACTGTTGCAGAAGACAGGGACCCCTCGCCCCCACCCCCCATCAGGCCCAGGTTGCTGGGTGGGGATGGCAGCCGGGCAGTGGGGGGGGATCACATCGTTCCCATATGTGTGGCCCTTCTGTGGTCAAGGTGAGCCCAGAATGACTNTCTTGGATGATCCATCATCTGTCTCGGGTAAACGGTTTCAGAGGCAATAAAAAAGCAAATAAATACAAAACGACCACCCTCTATTGTTTTTTATGCCATTGTCCTGCTTATTACTTTGTTTCCTGCTTAGTAAAATCTGAGATGGGTTAACCTGTGGTTGTGGGACTAATCCCGTTTACTCAGGACAGCCTGTCCCGAGGCAGGGTGAAGACTCCTGCTCCTTCTGTAGGAAGGAGGCCTGCGACGTCACAGGCCAGGAGTGCAGAGGTGGTCGGCTGACCGCAGGCTTGTGTGGGTCGCCCTGAAGGCACCACAGATCTCCGTGCCCAGAACGGTGAGTGCGTTACCGAACCTTCACACCCGGGAGTGAATAGCCTGTGGTCCTTGCGGGACGTGGAGTCGGCTGAGGTTGACTGATGTGCAGAGAAGTCTGTGCTCTGTGGGATGTCCCAGACTGGACGTGTAACGGGACCCCGCTTTGAGTATTAGGCTCCAGTTTGGATTTGTGTGAATAAATGTGTACAAAAAAATCTGAAGAAAATGCACAAGAATGTTAGCCAGTGATTATCTCCGAAAGTCACGATTATGGGTTGTTGGTATTTTTGTCTTTGTTTCTGTCTTATGCTAAAAGTTTTATGCAGATCGTGTTTTGCTTTTGTGATCAGGAAANTCGTGCCCAGAACGGTGAGTGCGTTACCGAACCTTCACACTACCGAACCTTCACACCCGGGAGTGAATAGCCTGTGGTCCTTGCGGGACGTGGAGTCGGCTGAGGTTGACTGATGTGCAGAGAAGTCTGTGCTCTGTGGGATGTCCCAGACTGGACGTGTAACGGGGACCCCGCTTTGAGTATTAGGCTCCAGTTTGGATTTGTGTGAATAAATGTGTACAAAAAAATCTTAAGAAAATGCACAAGAATGTTAGCCAGTGATTATCTCCGAAAGTCACGATTATGGGTTGTTGGTATTTTTGTCTTTGTTTCTGTCTTATGCTAAAAGTTTTATGCAGATCGTGTTTTGCTTTTGTGATCAGGAAAAAGAACAAAGCTTTTACCATTAATTTGAGTCGCACAGCTCGGAACGTTATTCCTGTTATTACCATGAACCAGCTCTCAGCAGAACCCAGCTGCTGTCCTGTGCCTGGTGGAGCTGAGCTCTAGGTGCGCGGGATGCCGCTCCTGGGTCCCCCCGCTAGCCCTTGAGGCACCCCTGCCAGCCACGGTCACTAATATGGTCCGATCGGTCGGATAAAGACCCCACCCCTCAACACCGGGAACACCTTTACAAGCACCGGTGAGGGGAAACAGCAGGAAAGGAGGTTGTGGGCTCAGGTCAACAGCGGGGTCATCACCTGGGGTTTTGGACACACTGGTGGACTTTCCTAATGACCAAGGCTGGGGAGAGGGTCAGCCCTGGGGACCAGTGCACAGCACTGAGTTCCGGCTCCCAGCCAGCCATTGCCCCCAGAAGTGTGGGGGCGCCTGGTGCCTCTGGCGGCCCACCACCTGGAGGCTGCTGGGTGCCCGGGATTCCGAGGGACTCACAGTCACATATGCCATCCTAGCCATTTTGTGGGCTGTCATTTAATGTAGTGGCGGTATGCCACCAGGTGCATGGTCCCAGTTTTCAGACAAGGAGAACGAGGCTCAGAGAATGGGCCGCACCCGCAGTCTTCCATCTGGTGTGCTTCCTGGTGGGGCCTGATCTGACAGCAGTGGGTCCTGACAGAGAGCTCATGCTTAGTGCTTAGCCCTGACCTGCCCCACAGGGTAGCCCACAGGACCACTCCCCGACAGATGCCAGCTCTGAATTTGGGATTCCTTCATTTCCTGGAATAACTCCCAGAACTCCCTGAAGGTGCAATCCTTACAATTCTAGTTTGATTTTAAGGAACACAATTTGTGGGACGCCTGGGTGGCTCAGTTGGTGAAGCATCTGCCTTTGGCTCAGGTCGTGATCTCAGGGTTCTGGGATCGAGCCCCGCATCAGGCTCCCTGCTCAGCGGGGAGTCTCTTCTCCCTCTTCTCCCTCCCCTGCTCTTATGTGCTCTCTCTCTCTTAAATAAATTAAAAAAATATTTCCAAAAAGAAAAACAAAAACCAACACAACTCAGCACCAGTCAAAAGGAAGCAACCCCAGGGCGGGTGGGGGAGGACTGGGAGGAACACCAGCTTCCCTCACAGCTGTCCTCTCGTGGTCAGGCTGTTACCCTCCAGGCACTTGACCTGTCCATCCACCTGGAAACTCCACAAGCTTCCTGCTGGCCCTCTGCTTGCCCCAGAGGGATGGGGTGGGTTTCCAGCCTGTAATCAGCCTGTGGTCAGCCCCTCCCTAGGAGCTGTCCAGGGGCCGCCTGAGTCACCCGAGGAGCTGTGGTCAAGGGGGCTTGTCAGGAATAACAAGACACTCCTGCCTGGAAGGAAATCCTAGGGCTTTTGTGGCTCCGTGCCAGGACCTGGGACACCAACCAGATAGATTCTGCCAGAGCCGGGGCCAGAACTGTTTCTATTTCCAAAAGGGTTTGCTTTCCTCTGTCCCATGCCACCTTCTGCGGCCATCTGTGCCCCATGCATCTCCCACTGCCCTGCTCCGGCCAGCCCCTGTATCCTGGGGGGATGGGCAGTGCCCCTTCCTACCTGGCCCTGGCCGGGCAGTTTCTGGTGGGTAATGTGAACTCCACCCCTGCTTCAACCCAGGGACTGTTGCAGAAGACAGGGACCCCTTGCCCCCACCCCCCATCAGGCCCAGGTTGCTGGGTGGGGATGGCAGCCGGGCAGTGGGGGGGGATCACATCGTTCCCATATGTGTGGCCCTTCTGTGGTCAAGGTGAGCCCAGAATGACTAGGGTGGTCTAGGGGAGGCTTCTGGGGAGGAGATGACGTCCATGTTGAAGGTGCTTCTTACTCTCCATCCTTTCCATCCTCCACTGGCTCCTCCCCCGCCAGACCAGCCTCCCGAGCGGCGTTCAGCCCACGGCCCTCCAGCGCCTCGCTGCAGCCGACCTTGGTCTTTTATTTCTCACCGATGCCCTTTACAAACCCCTTGTTAGCCACCGGCATCTACAGGGGCCTCTGACGCCCCCGGGTGCTTCTGGAATGATCTGTATACAGTAGTTGCTCAGCAGGCATTTGGTGACCCTAAAGACAGTGCAGGTGGTTTTTCCCTGTGCGTCGAGCTAGTAGTAGTGACGTGATAACAAAGTAGATTAGACACAAGGGGAGTCAGGATCTGGACCCAGTTCTACTGGGGTTGGGGGGGGGGTCCTCCACACATCCAAACAATTCTCCAGACCAGCAGGTGTTTGAGAACTCAGCCCAGTCCCGACCCTGTCTGCTGGAGGCCGCATTGGGTCCCACAGGCTGCGGCTCAGTCCCATGAGGCCCCTCCCCACCTCATCTGTCACCCCTGACCTTGGGCTCCATTCATTTGCTACAGCCACTCACAGAACTCAGGAAGACAGCTTCTGAACTGGATCGCCGGCCAGCCTGTTACAGAAACACACGAGTCAGGACCGGCCAGATGGAAGAGAGGTGTGGGGCCGGGGGGTGGGGGTATGGAGCGTTCAGTTCACGCTCCTGAGCTCACCTCTGTGCTCACATCTCCACCTCTTCTCCAACCGGGAAGTTCCCCCACCAGGCCTTTGGGGTTTATGGAGGCTTCCTTGTGTGGGCGTGATTGATGAAGTCACTGGCCTGTGGCAAGGGACTCAGCCTGCACCCCTCCCTGGGGGCCAGAGAGATTGAAAGCCCCAGCCCCAGGCATTTCCAAAATTCCCTAATTAACATAACTCAAGACACCTTTATGCTCTTGAAATTTAGGAAATTCCAAGCGTTTTAAGAGCTCTGTGCCAGGAGTGGGTGACCACCAAGTGTCCCAAATGGACATTTCTTATTTAAATCAGAGCGTTCCACGAGGTGGAGGTAAAGTGAGCGGCGCAGCCCCTAGACGCCCAGCAGGTGCAGTGTGTGGTTGCAGGCAGCGGCCATGAGAGTCCCGCCCCCCGGAGTCTTCCAGATCGGGGTGTGGGGGGGCTCCATGCTGCAGAGTCCCCAGGGACGGCCTGTGGGTTAGGGCGTCTGCAAGGCTTGGGTGGGGCGGGTTGGCTCCGAAGCGTGGGCGCAGGTGGAGGGCTCCCTGTGGAGTGATGGGAGGTTTGGCTGACACAGGTTTTCGCGCTGGCAGCCTTGGGTGCCTTGTTCTTGGATTTAGCAGAAGGACTTCCTTCCCTCTCACGGTCCAGGGTGGGGAGCAGCCATCTGAAGAAAGCCGGTGACCGTCTCAGAAATTGGAAGACAGCCTTGCTCGGGGCCGCCAGGATGCTCTGGGGTGCAGACACCGCTCTGTGTGACTGAGCACGGCCTTCTGGGCATGCCGTGTTTCCTAGCTCCGTGGTCTGAGGTCACGCTCCCGTCCCCACATCCTGGGTTAGCTGGGTGGGCTCGGCCCACGCACGTGGCCCTGCCTGAGTCCACGGGCCTTCTGTGCTCTGGCTTGCGGAGCTCCACGCGGCTGCAAGTGAATGCCGTGGGGTCACAGGGGGGCCATAGAGGGGGCTCACGCAGGGGCTCACATGGGGGTCAGCAAGGCTCACGTGGGGGGTCACAGAGGGGGGCTCACATGGGATCACAGAGGGGTCTCATGGGGGATCACGGGGCTTGCGGGGGTCAGGGAGAGTTCACAGAGGGGGGCTCACATGGGGGTCACAGCAAGGCTCATGCAGGGGTCACAGAAGGGGGCTCATGTGGGGGGTCAGGGGGCTCACTTGGGGTCATGGGGAGCTCACAGAGGGGGTCTCCCACGGGGGGAAATCAGAGAGGGTGGCTTATAGTTGGTATATCTTTTATTCAGAGGTAGGCAATTTAAAACATTTTAAAATAAAACAAATTCCAATTTACTGTACAGTAACATGAAAACTTTGCATAGAAATTTCAGAATAAACAGATAAAAAGAAAATCGCGTGTTGTGGTGGGTGAGCCTGAGGTCTGTTTTCTCCCTCCCTCTCGGGCTTCGCTCTCTCCTCCGCCCTTAGCACTTCGACAGGAGAGGTAGTTACCGGCGCCAAAGCGTCTCTTCTGTGGGTATGTCCGCCTTTAGTCTAAATCCCGTTTAGGTGGCAGATGCTGAAACAATCCGCGTCGTGTGTACCAGTTACTTATGTAGAGATCTTTGTGCATGTTTTCTTCTAAAAATACATTTTGTTGTTTCAATCGAGCATCAGAGCACCATGACGTATCCTGAAAGCATGAGTTGTGCAGGTGAACACCGTTTCAGAGCGCCCTGGGTGTGTTTCTCGCCGGCTGCACACCCACAGTAGGAAGAGTCATGTGGGTGCACCGGTGGCGGGATGTGACCCCCTCCCCCGGGTGTAGGATGCACAGTGAGCCATACAGTGTGTTTGGATTTGTAGACAGGGACATGTGTCAGCGCTGGCTTCCACGTCCAGTGTCACCGCAATGCCGTTCTTCCCTGTTCTCATGCTCCATCCTGATGGCATCTTGAGCCGCCTTGTGCTTAGTCAGCATCTCTGGGGACCTGGTCTCCATCTCGGAGTGGATGCCGTGGTGTATCGATAGGTAACCACAAGTTTAGGGCGAAAGTAGAAATCTTTTTTTTTTTAACGATTTATTTGAGAGAGAGAGAGAGCAAGCACACATGGGTGCGAGAGAGCGTGCATGAGGTGGGGGAGGGGCAGAGGGAGAGATTCTCAAGCAGATTTTCCACTGAGCGCGGATCCCGACGTGGGGCCCAATCTCACAACACTGAGATCATGACCTGAGCCAAAGTCAAGAGTCAGATGGCCGACCAGCTGAGCCCCCCCGGTGCCCCCGTCTTTATTTCTAATCTGCAAACTAAAAAAGTGAGTCTGAGTGGAGAGTAGGTTTCCCGTGCCTGGTCAGTTGCCTCGTGGTCAGCGTGGGTCCCACCTCATGCTGTTGGAACGGCCAGACCCAGGCTCGCTGGATGAAAAGTAAGTGCGCTAATACAGTAAACGTCAGTAACGAGCATGACCAAATACTTGAATACTTTTTTTCTATGTGGTGAGTTTGTCATCGTCAAAGCGGACGGCGGTGTCAGTTTGCAGGACACATTGCTGACGGCCAGCCTCCCCTGGGCCGTGCGCTTGGCGCCTGTGCCCCGTTGTCCCTGCAGCCGCGGCTCGGTGTCCATGTGATAGCACAGATTTCCTCCTGACCTGCCAGCAGAGCCTTAGTCACAGTGTGCCTCAGTTTCTAGAAAGTGGTGTGATTAGGGCAGGTGCTAACTGCTGCTGGGCCAGGAGGGCCAGGCTGCCGACAGAAGGAGGAGCTGTTAACGTGCCTGTCTTCGTCCTCCCGCGAAGGATTTGAAGTATCTTGCTGGAATTAAAAAAAAATCAGTGTGGAGCAGCAAACGGTAGGAAAAGTTCTGTTCTGAGGCATGCACAAGAAAAGTACGTTAATGTGGCAGCGCAAATTAAATGAAAGTTTGGATGGTTTCTAGCCTGTGAAGATAATATTTACAACCCATTCGAGTACACGGTCTTCCATCAGCGTAGCTTGACAAATACCTGAAAATACGTTTTGGAAAGTGTGCACGTAGGAGAGGGAGACACTGCCCGGAGACACACCACTTATGAAAACTAGCTCGTGGACGACACCGCGTTGGCGAGGGCGTGGAGCCGTGCGCGCTCCCGTGTGCACCGCCGGCCAGACCCTCAGCTGGAGCCCCTCCGGACAGCCGCTCTGCAGCATCCAGGGACGTTACGTGTGTGCGTCCGGAGACAGCCCCAACGTTGGTCTGCGGTGGGAAATACGAAACAAGCTGCGGGATGTCGTACGACGTAGGAGAACACGGCCGGCGTGACTCACGGACGTGGTATTAAGGCCGAGAAGCCGGACAGAACGTACACATTACCCGATTCCACTCGTGAAGTCCAGGCCGGGCACAGAGGTCACGATGATGATTGCTGGTGGGCATAGCGGGGGGGCCTTCTCAGGGCAGGAGGGAGGTCCTGTTTCTTGAGCTGGATCTGGGCACCCAGGGCGAGCCTGAGCTGCTCGCCCGGGACAGTCACTTCTCGTGTGCACGTTACTTTCCAATGAAGTGCTCCTTGAGATAGAGAGGAAGTCATGTGGGTGTCAGTGTTGCGGAGAAACCCCTGGTGGGGTCGGGAGTGGGGAAATGACCGGCTTCGGGGTGGTGGGGGATTTTAAACAGAGTGGTGAGGCCAGACCTCGCCTTGCTGGCGGGTGTGCAAGGCCTGACAAGGGGAGGGAAGGTGGTCCAGGTGAGGAATAGCGCATGCAAAGGCCCTGAGTTTGGGGCAGCAGGGAGGGCAGAGGGCTGGGGCCGTGAGTGACCAGGAGCCGTGGGCAGGGACGTCAGGGAGGTCAGCGGGGCCTTGTGCACCTTTTACTCATGCTCTGAGTGGAAGGGAAACCCCGGAGGATTTGGGGAGGGTGTTGAGATGAGGCAGCCCCTACAGGGTCACTCTGGTCGGCGTTGCGGCTAGCAGCAGGGGTCAGGTCGAAGCAGTTCCTGCAGCTCTGAATTAATGTGTGGGTGTGTGCGGTGCCTGCAGTGACCAGCTGTGCTCTGGAGTGCATTCTCCACACTGGCTTCATGGCGCTGCCAGGAAATGCTGCTCCTGGGGCCACCATCCTGAGCCCGGCCGCTTGCAGCTCTTGTACGAGCCACAGAGGCGCTCGTGGTCGTCTGTTCCCACAGCTTCCTGGAACCAAGCTGCTGTCCCCACTTAGTGCAGCAGCGTGCTTGGGAGTTTGTGACGGAAGCTGTTGGCGGCCTGGAAAGGCATGAGTCCTGTATCCACTGAAGATTGAACGCGCTTGTGCGGCTCTCTGTCTCCTGTGTAAGCAGAAGTGATTGAACGACAGGAGAACACAGCAGGGGCTCAGAGAGGTGGCCGTGGCCCATCTCCTGCAGTTGTTGCTTAGAAAGTTCTGGGGATGAGGGAGAAGCCTAGCCCCCTGTGGAGGCCTGGCCTCATCCTGGGGGGAGGTTCCGGGTGCAGGAGAGGGCATGTGACGGGGACTTGGAGCACTGCCACGGTGGGAAAGACGGAAGAGGCTTTGGAGTCCGCGGCAGGTGCATGGGAGCTGGCTTTGCCCTGGATGGGCTGCGTGCTCCCCGCAGATGCTCAGTCTCCCCGAGAACACCTTAGGAAGAAGGCCCGCAGGAATCTCCCGGCACGCCGCGGGCACTCCTTGCTGGCATCCACCACGTTGAGAAGGTGTCCTGGGGGTTGACTGAGCTGGAGGAAGGCTCTGATGTCTGCCAGCTGTGGGTGGATGGTCTTTCTAAAGCTGGGTTCCCCGGACACGTCTTGGGAAAAACAGGTGCGCACCTTAAGTAAAGAAACGGTGCCCCCAGAAATTTCCTGTGGAGCATGTGATGTATGTCTATTTAGTTTAAATATAGCTTTAGACCTTTTTGCTAAATAACACTCAGGTTGTGGGAGAATCCAGAGGAGGGGTTTTTCAGAGCTAGACTGACCTCACTTTCACCCTCAGCAGTTGTGGGTGGTTCCATTTACAAGCACAAGTCTGCAGTTTGAGACCGAAGGCTTGGGGTTGGCAGGTCACCACGCACACTGGTTCGAATCCATGGCTGTGGGGCTGGCGGGACCCAGGGGTGGAAACACAGGCACGCGCCTGCCGTGAGAACTGCGTCTTTCCACCAGCGTCCAGAGACTGGGGTATTTTCAACCTTGTCCTCCACATCTGCTCTTTTGCTTTGTTCTAACACAGAAGCCTTGAAATGCTACGGGACAGAGTCACCTTTGTGTCCTGTGTGCCTACGGTCCCTGAGCAAGGGGACGTCCAGAAGCGGAGATGGTGTTTAGCGTAGTTGACGGCTCACCTGCCCCTCCCCCCAGACTTCCGGTGGTTTTACCGTCTTCCCAAGAGTAGCTTGAAAACCAAGCAGTGGAAGGTGCTGTCTCAGTGTCTCTGACCACACGGTGGCCGTGGAGACCGGGGAACCAGAGTTTTGCTCACAAACACTTTAAATTTTTTTTTTTAAAGATTTTATTTTATTTATTCGACAGAGGTAGAGACAGCCAGCGAGAGAGGAAACACAAGCAGGGGGAGTGGGAGAGGAAGAAGCAGGCTCACAGCAGAGGAGCCCGATGTGGGGCTCGATCCCACAACGCCGGGATCACGCCCTGAGCCGAAGGCAGACGCTTAACTGCTGTGCCACCCAGGCGCCCCCAAACACTTTAAATTTTTAATACGCTTTAGTTTATCTTTCAAGGACAGCATAATAATAAAACTCTACAAGCTTGTGAGAGTGACTGTGGGCCCAGAGCAGGGCCTCCTGATTGGTGGCCGGCCACCCGCGTTCGTGACCCTGGGCTGCTGCCTGTTATCTCCAAGGGAAACTCTTGGGATTTTATGAGCACTTTTTCCTTCTTATCATGGGAAAGCGGCTGGTGGTTAAGGACGCTAAAATAGATTTCAGCTTGAATAAAATCAGGTAAAACTACCTTTAATAGAGATCTTTCTTATCTCTGGGCCTCCGCGGAAATGTCTGAGGTTAAGGTGAAAACATTTCACGCCTCGAGTGGCTGTGGCTTTCCGTGACATTTCCGAAGGGGCTTTGAAAGTGAATTCTTGCTCACAGCTGCCGCAAAGGCTCGACTATGCGTTTGGCAGCAGACAGCTGCGGCTCCCTGGGGCTCGTCTCTCTGCACAGCTGGCTGCGGCATCCGCGCAGTCTCCTGGTCCCTGTGTGTCACACAGTGTGGCCGCCTGTCACTGCGCGGCGGGCGGGGACCCTGCTCGGGGGCGCAGGCAGCGCCGTGCTTTACGGAAGACTAGCTTTATTAGGGCACTTGCTGTGGGGATCCCCTGATGTCCTGTCGAGCTCCTGCTCTTCCCAACACAGTGCAGAGTGTGAAATTTCATTGGTCAAAAATGGATTTTGATGCATTTTGAAGTTTGTGCTTTTCTAAAGTTTGTGCTTGTTGGAGAACCAAGTAAGGAAGAGATGGCGCTGATTGGAGTGGCATTTTGTCTGTTCGTCTAGGTCCGTGTGTTTCCACAGGATTTACAGTTTTGGGGGGTGGGGGTTGGGGAGGAGAGGGACGGGCAGCCCAGTGGCCAGTGCTGCTGCAGGCATGGCTTTGGGGTGACTGCCGACGGTGGAGGAGAGTGGGCGTGCTGGGGGCCCCTCCCGCGACTTGAGGTGTGGTCAGTGCGCCCTCGCGGTGCACACTGTCGGTTCACAGACCGTGCAGCCTGCTCCAGGCCGGCACCAGCCAGGACACAGGCATTTTGGGCAGGTTCTCTCCAACTGATTGCTGTCCCCTCTGCTCCCAGCCACAGTGAGTCAGGTGACTGTCAGAACTGAAAGCCCCAGGGTCACCCCGACCCTTGCCTGTCAGCCTCCCACACAGCAGTGGCCGCCCCCAGGAGCGTCCAGCAGGGTGGGCCTACCCCCCGCCCAGGGTCACTGTGTCCCCAAGCGCTCCTCTTCTTCCTCCTGGCGGCTTCCCGCAGAGGCTGTGGTGTCCCTGCGGCTCTGTTTGGGCATTTTCTCCGTACGCCGCACGTCATGCTCCTGTAGATAATGAGGGCTGCCTCAGAGGCTGAGGACTGTGACTTGCCTTTAACACTTCACCAAGGACTGGAGCCTCTTGTCCCAGTGACTGTTCTGGGTCCAGCATGGGGGAAAATGTGGAGAGGACCCCTTTCCCAAAAACTCGCTCACTGCTGTCCTGGGAATAGGGGCGCCAGGCGTGTCCCTTGTGCACAGTCTGACGCTGACGGCAAGCTGGGATACTCTTTCCCGATGGAGCCGGGGTCGGGGTCGGGGTCGAGCTGCTTCTGCTGTGTATGCAGCCCCTTGTGGAGCTTGCAGTCAACTTTCATCATGTGGGGTTGGCGTCAGAGCCGATCCCCCAGGACGGGCGCAGATGCGGTGGGCACGACCTCCCACCCCGGGGCGTCCGAGCCTGGCGCTGTCTGTGGGCAGGCCTGCAGCGGGCACCGCGCTGTTGGGGCCCCATGCCCGCAGGGTCACGGCGGTGACGGTGTCGGGCTTCTAGTTGGTGTGTGGGGTAAACGAGTTTAGTGGTAATTTTAGACTCCAGAGAAGCCAAAATTGAGAAAAGGAAAAGCTAAGAATGTGCTGAAATGTCTAAAAAATGGTGCTGATTACAATAATTTACATGAAGCCCATTATTTGTGCCAGTTATCCAAGGGCGTAACAACTCCCTCGTTACTACCCAGCGGACTCGCTCGCCTTCATTCCCACGGCTTCTTCCACGTGTGGCCACCGGCCGCCCTGACCGTGGCTGTGTGGCTTGTTCTCCACCCAGAAGCCATGAAGAACTTTCTGGATTTTGACCCCTGAGAACGCTGTGGCCTTGGGGCTACAGGACTGTGTTTTTCACACTCCTCGTGGCACACGTGGGGGTGGGGGGGGAGGGACTCACTCCGGAACCGACTAGAAGTTTGGGAACAGCGGCTTGCTGCGCTCCTCTGGTTAGACTCCGATCGCGAGCAGCACAGGCCTTGCGGGCGCGGAGCCTCGGAGGAGCGGGCTCTGGCCGGGAGGGTCGGGGGAACAAGACAGCACCTGCGAGGCACTCGGCCTTCTGCCCTTTGTTCAGATGGCGAAGCGCGTGTGTTCTGTGGGGTGTCTGCCTCCGCGGAGAGACTGCGGGTTCACTGCGGGGTGGGGAGGACATGCTGGGGATGTACGTCGGCGGCACAGGGCGCAGACTGGCCGAGGGAAGCCTGCTTGCAGTGGCGGCCTCCTTCCGGCCGAGCACTGGTGAAAACAAGTGCTCGCTGACTTGGTTTCAGGGGAAGATGAGTAGTTGTTTATCTACTGTGGTCCCAGCTTGTCTCCCCCTGGCGTTTAAAAATACAGCCTCAGTGCCCGGAGGGTTTGTTATGATTTGGGGGATTTGCCGAGGACTCTAACCAGGACCCGAGGCGGGGTGTGTCTGCGCTGTGTGTGCTCACGATTGTCCCAACGGTGCCAATGATGGGTGAGGCCGGTGTTCATGTTTTGAAACATCTGGGGCTGCTGTGGACAGGGGTCATTTTACTCGCTGTCTGCTGACCTTGAACCACACGTCGGAACGGGTGGTTCTCTGTGGCAGAGTTGGCGGGAGGTTAGTAAAGAGGGGGAAGTGTCACTGCTTGTCACCTGATTTGGGGTTGTCCGGAAGGTGCGGTCTGAGTGCTTTCATCTCAGGGTTGACTTACTGTGCTTTTCTTCAGATGCTGATTTCAGGGTGATTTTTGTTCAGTTCGTCTCCGACATAAAGGACATCTCAGTCTCCCCCCTTGGGGAGCCCCGCTTGGACATTTTTCCCGTATGGAAGTGATGAGCGGTTTGCAGACCGGCCGGCCCGTGCCCTGGGAAGGTCACTGCACTCACCTCTCAATGCATCCCGTTTACCGCACACTTGCCCAAGGACCTTGCTTCCTCATCCTGGGCAAGGTGCCGTGTGCCGTGGGGAGGGGTGTGCCTGTTACATGAAGGAAGGCGTCAGGAACCGTCTTGGATTTAAATCCTGCACGCTGGGACCACAGCAATCAGAAGGCCTTGTCTTTTCCACATGTCTGTGCTCCTGCTGTGGACATGTCTGGTTTGGTAAATCGCCTTAAATGAATTTCAGTGTATGAAATCCGCTTTAGCCCAAGGTACAGTCTCAATGAAAACTCCTTAAACTAAGCAAAATTATGTCTGAAAAAGTCACCCTAAATTGCAGTATTTCAAACCAAGTGCAAGGAATGTGATTTAAAACCGTAACTGTGCTTGTTCGCGGGGTGGCAAAGTGGCAGGTTTAGTGGGGAAAGGGGTGAGGTCCATGGGCATGGCAGCTGTACCATTTCCACCCCGCTCCCCGGGACCGCCAGCTCCCCCTTGCACGGCGGGTCAGTGCGTGCACAGGCTGTGCTCAGCTGGGGAGGTAGGGCTCGGGGCAGAGGAACGGTGGTCACATGGGCTGGTCGGAAGCCCGGGGGTCTGTGTCATGGAGCCGCAGGTGGGCTGCTGTCCAGCAAGCTGGTGCAGGACCGTGGGGTCGACAATGAGGTCTTGGGACACGGCAGCGGTCTGTGGGGTGTCTTGTCACTGTCTTTCCTCTGGAACCACACCCTCTGTGGCTGTGGCCACATCTGCTGGTCCTTCAGGACAGCAGCTGCCTCATGCGGTCACACTGGTGGTCACAGAGCAGACGCATTGTCTCTGCAGGTTCATTCCGTCCTCCTTAGCCAAGACTGAAGTGAGCCCTTGGGGGGCGCTGGCTTCGGCCGGCGTCGGCCGCACTCTAGTGTTTTTGAGACATGCCAGGCCCTGGGTGAAAGCATGAGGCCCCTGCCCCTGCAGATGAGCTCCCCTCTGCCAGACCCCATTCTCCTTACCCAGGCATCGACTGACGTGTGTTTGGGCTTCCGGATCTTGTCTCTTGCTTAGACTGCTGCTAAGAGCCTGGGCACGGATCTGTCTTTGGGACCCTGCTTTCAGTTCTGCCTGATGTTACCCCGAGTGGGACTGCTGGATCATATGGCGGTTCTATGTTTAGGTTTCTGGGGAGCCTCCATTCTGCTTCCCTGGTGGCGGCCCCGTCGGCCACCCCGCCTGCTGCACGCGGCTTCGCGTCCTCGACGCTTGAGAGTTTCTGGTTTCCGCTAGTGGCCATCCTGCTGGATGCGAGGTGCTGTGTCCCTACAGCTTTGACCTGCGCTTCCCGGTGACAGCGACGTTGGGCATCTCTTCGTGGGCTTGTCCGCCATCTGTGCTCATCTTGTCAAAATGTCTTTTCAAGCCCTTTGCCTGGTTTCGCTTGGGTTCTTTATTCTCTGTTGCTGTGTCACATGTCCTGAGTGGGACTGCGTGCTGCGGGGTCAGGTCCTGGTTATGTGCCATGAGATGCTGAGTGCCCAGAACAGTGGGCAGGGATGGGAGACGGCAGGAGCAGGGTCACCACTGTGCGTGGTGACCGCAAGATGTCTAGGAAAATACTCAGCTCAGAGTCAGGGTCCCGTGTGGAAATGGGATAATCGGACCCCTGAAGGAGTAAGGGAAGGGACTCTGGACCCCGGGGTCCCGATGACGGGCCGGGCAGGACGGTGGAGGTGGTGGGTGATGGTGGCAGAGACACCATCCTGCAGGCCGTCCACAGACTGCAGACACTAGGAGACGTCGATGCCACCCCTTAGGGGCTCTGCACCCCGACGGGCAAGGATTCACTCCTGTCAGCGTGTGGGCTGGTTATGCTGAGACACTGCAGAGGCAGAATCGTTTTTCTGGCAGTGTTTCAAAGAAACAATGTTTTTCTTAGTGCATGATGAGAACGTCTCACAACTACTTTGGTAGCTTTCGGGGGGGGCGGGGGAGGACATAGGATTGTTTTCAAAAAGAAAGGATAAGCTGCAGGGAAAGGATGGGTCGAATTTGTAAAATGCATCATGAGATCCCGAACAAGGTGGGTCTCTATCGCCTTGTAATTTGTATTACTCTGAGAAGCTGTCCTAAGTGCTAGTGCAGTTTCTAAGTTACGGGAGCTCGTGCTGCTTGTGAGGGCGGTCAGCCCACTGCAGACACGATCAGCCCACTGCAGACACAGTGTAAGGAATGTGTCAGAGCCGTGTCATCAGGCAGGTGTGGCTCTCAGCTGTCCTCAGTGTTTGCATTATAACACTTCTGCGTGCCAGCCCTGACTGCCGGGAGAGCTTCGAGACCACACTGGTGTGTTCCACACGGCGTCACTGCCCCCCCACCCCCAGCCTCGGTGCGCCCCAACCGCGGCCGCATCTCAGAGCGCCCAGAGGGAGCGCGTTCGCACACGGCCCGGGGCCCCGGGTGAGGCCCTGGGAGGAAGCTGATGCCTGGGTCCCCAGCCCCTGGAAGCTTCCATGGCGGCCCCGTGGGAAGCTCCTGCCGTGGCTCCAGCAGCTCCTGTCCCTGTCCTTGGCCTGGCGGTATCAGCGTGGAGACCAGGGGTGCCGTGTGCCACCCCCGGCCCCAGCTCTGTTTCCAATGCTGTGCGTTTCTTAAAGAAACGGAGACTTCTACGTGTTTGATTTTTGGGGGGAGGGGTTGTAAGCCATTTATTAAGATTTATGTCATGCATATTAATGAGTGTATGTAATGTGAATGCAGGGTGAAAGGTCAGTAACAGCACAAATAACCCGGCTCATTCATCACCGGTACGTTTCTGCTCCCGGGTGCCTTTCGGAACCACGTTCCTGCCCTTCTCCTACCGTAGCGTTCTTAATAAGTCACTCACAAAGCCTTCACCACGGAGTGAGTGTTTCTTGAGTTCGCGGTGTTCACGTCAGGTATACGCGGCGTCGGTTAAAGGCTTAGTAAGTTTTTCATGGGAAGGTCGCAGCTTGTTGAGAAAGTATGAGCTCCGTAGATAAAAGCGGGCGGGGGAGATAGAACCGGACGAGAAGAGAACATACAGTGTGCTGTTGGGGTGACTCTGAACGTGGATTCTAATCAAAGGAAGCTGGGAAACGGGCTCCTGGGAGGGCGGACCCTTTGTGAGACGGAACGGGCCAAGAAGACCCTCTGTCCCCTCCCTGCGCAGGGACGAGGAGGCAGGGCCGGCAGCCGCCCCTTGAGCTTCTCAGCACCGTAGTCTGCTTTGCTGACGGGTGTTTCGTGGATGGGGTTTCCTGTGGGGAGAAGGCCGAGGCCTGCTTTCAGCTTGGAGCGGGGAGGGGTGGACGCCGCCGCTGGGGAGCCGAGGCCCGACCTCTGCTAGCACATCTGTGCAGCTTTACTAGGGGGTGGGGGGGTCATTACCACTCCATCCTGTCCAGCGAGCGCGTAGCGATTCATCTGCGCCCACGTCCCTGACCGCTGCGTGAGCGGGCGGCACCGAGGCCCCTGAACTAGAAGGCTGCCTTGGGGAGGCTGCTGGCGGTTCAGAGAGAAGGCGCTGCGGCGTCCTCCCCTCCGGCTGGGACGGGCGGTGTCCCGCGTCTTTACATCTGCGTGTGCACACGTTTCTAAATGTGCGGCCACGCGGTCCGTGCCCATGCCTCCCGGGGTGCCCGTGTCTCTAAGGGCCCCTTCCCTTTCTGCGTTCTGTAGCTGCTCACGTCCTAGGAAGTCTGGGCCGTGTTGCCTTCTCGACGGCATTTTCCTCGGAGCCTTGTGTCTAATCCTCTCCCCAAAGGTTGGCCTCCCTTCAACAGTTCATGTTCAAGGTATGGGTGACAGGTGGAGGCGTACCGAGGCCACAGGGCGCTGGGGCGTCAGGTGCGGGGCTCTGGGCAGGGGGCTTTTCCTGGCTGTCCGTCCAGCACTCCCCACAGCCGGTGTGGCAGAAGGCTGTTCGTTGGGCTCTGGATTCATGTGCAGGTTCGGTGTAGACGCTGCTGGTTTCCTGTGATGTTTGTGTAAGAGTCGGTGCCCGGTGTGCCAGTCTTTCCCTCGAACAGGGTACAATGGAGAAGAAGTCTGGGAAAGTCTGAACGTGGAGAGGACGTGTCACTTGACAGGAACTGCTGAGCGCCCACTGGGTCGGCGCATGTGGCCACTGGGTCCTCCATGCTCGGGGCCGTCAGGCGGGAGTGGAGCAAGCCAGGGACCACGGCAGCCACATCCACGGGGAAGAGCGCTGGGAGGGCAGCCTGTGTACACAGCGCAGGTGGGACGGAGAAGGGAAGCATGAGCTCGGGCCCAAGGAGTGAGTAGACGCCAGCCCTGCGACTTGCGGGCTGGGGACCGGCTGTCGTAAGGCCCCGCGTGATGGCACCGTGTTGCTGTTGATGGGTCTGTGTGCTCGGGAAGGCAGGGGGCGGAAGCAGGAAGTGGGAAGCGGGAAGCAGGAAATGGAAGATGGGCCCTGCCGCGGAGCCTGGGTGTGGGACACGGCCTCCCCCCACGTCCCTCTCTCCCCGCAGCGTCCTCTGCAGCCGCGGGTCCTGGGTTTCTACGCGAGGAAATTAATGAGCAAATGTGGGCAGAGATGTTCGGACCGCACAAACTTAATTCCCTCCTAAATGAAAGAAAACCACACAGAATTCCCGAATGTACTTAATAGCCCGGAAAACGGTGCCAGCAGTTGACTTCCCATCACGCGTAACCGTGGTGCGTCTGGGCTGAACCTGCTGAGGAGAAAGTGTGGTAGTCGCCAGGGTGACATCAGGAATTTCCAGGAACGGCTGGCGGTCGGCCGTTTCCTCGGGAGCAAGGNCGACTTCCCATCACGCGTAACCGTGGTGCGTCTGGGCTGAACCTGCTGAGGAGAAAGTGGTAGTCGCCAGGGTGACATCAGGAATTTCCAGGAACGGCTGGCGGTCGGCCGTTTCCTCGGGAGCAAGGGGTGCTCCCGCCGCTCGCCAGGTCGTCTGCAAGTCTGGCCCGGGTCAGCCGCCAGCCCAGGGGCTGTGTTCCCCTCCGGGAGCATCAGGACACAGGATCCATGTGGTTCGAGTGGGACGTGTCTTGGCCACGGATCGTCGGAGGAGCACAGTCTGGCCGGGACTGGTGATTTAACGCTGTCAGCACTCTGTCTTCACAGTTAACTCACTTCGTCCACACGTGTTTGGGGGAAGGCTGTGCCAGGCGTGTGAAGGGCAGTGACGGCCGTGGTGAGCCCGCGGGAGGAGGGCAGAGGGCGCCAACAGCCCGACCAGCTTTGTGCAGTGGGGAGTGGCAGGTGGTGTAGACGGCAGTGGGCAAGCCCCTTACTTGCTGAGTGAGGACCAGGAGGCTGGATGACTAGTAGAGACACCGGGGGACCAAATCACAAAACGGAACTGCCACGGATCACGCGTGGATCTGGAGGGACGGTGCTTAGGGGTGAAGGACTGACTTACTCATGTGCTGAAATTTTGAACCACATTTGGAAATAGGATTATTTTACCAGACGAACATGTGGATCCAGGGTCTGTCATCAGACAGTTTTCATAAACTTACACAGTCTGTCCCCCAAGGGACACGTGGCATCGGATGTCGGAGTTGGGGGATCTCCTCGCGTCCAGTGGGCGGAGGCCGGGGCACTGCTAATGTCCCGCCGTGCCCAGGACGCCCCCCGACAGAGCCTGCCCCGCCAAAATGTGTCTTGCGCTTTGAGGTTGCTTTGGATAAGACTGGAGCACCTCAGATGGGCGGCCGTACAAACTGCCCCACACAGGGCTCAAGAGGACAGAAATCTGCCCTTTCCAAGCTGGAGTCCAGGTGTCGGGAGCCACAGGCCAGGCAGGGCCCTCGGGCCGGGGTCTGGGAGGTGGCGGCAATGGCACCGCATCTCCGACTCCACCCTCCCCTGCACACAGGACACGAGCCATCCCGTGTAAGACCCACCCCACGTCAGCGTGACCTGCTCTGAACTAATCGTACCCATTCCCAAATAATTACTCGTGACCTGTGACAATGCTAGGAAAGTAAAACCTCACTGCCCATAATAAAGTTTTTTTTTTAAGTTTTTCCAACCATTTAGAAATGTGAAAATCCTTCTTCATTCGTGGACAGCACAGAAAACAGCCAGCCCCAGTTCTCCAGCTCCTGCTTCTCTGGGGCACCACCGTGGGGCCACGGACGTAGGGACCCTACACACTCCGCCCTGGTCCTGAGCGGTCTCCTCTCGACTCACAAGGGACTGGATTTCTCCTTTCGTCCATGTCCTCATGGACACTGCACGTTGCATCTCCCGGCGTGGCCTGTGCGGGCTCTTGTGTGTGGGGCAAACAAGACGTCTCTGACCCTCAGGATGGTGGCAAAGGCTGGAATTCGAAGTCTCTGCGACCAGGTGCTCAACGTGGCAGCTGTTGTTACTGTGTTAGGTTTTGGGCCATGTTGTTAGAGCTCTGCTGGGATGGCCGTGTTGTCAACATGTGGGCCTGCTGTGGACGCCAGGGCAGCACCTGGCCCTCCCGTCGTTTGTGAGGCTGTGCGACTTTATGGGGACAAAGGTCATTGGCTGTCTTTCTGGCCTGTTTCTCAGCTTCCTGGTTGGCGGGTGAGATGTTCCGTCCCGGGGCTGTCGTGAGGTTCAGACCTGCACGTGAACGCAGGTGATACCCGTCAACGAGCAGGCCGGGCAGCATGCAGTGAACGCAGGTGATACCCTTCAACGAGCAGGCTGGGCAGTGTGCAGTGAAGGTGGCACTTGTCATCGATGCTGCGGCCGGTACCCCTTGGGCAGATCTAGGGTTCACACCTGCACACAGACCCCCTGCTGTCTCAGACGCTCCATCCCCATCGTGGCACGGAGGCGGCAGGGTCACTGGGCATCCACCACGTGCCGTCCGCGCGCCTGGCGTCCTTGCCAAATCGACGTGCCTGTGCTGCGTGGCATTTTTATTTTACGCACAAGGGATTAAAGTACAGGCTGCCCGTCCTGCCTTGCAGGTGACCCTCCTGTGTGCAGTCCTGGAGGCTGACCGTGGTCAGTCACCACGTCCCACTTCCCGTCACACAGGCATTGTTCAGAGCAGCGGAAACTTCCCAGAGACCCACTCTTCACTTGTAATCGATATAGTCCGTCCTGATGACATTCGGGTGTGCTCATGCCAGAAAACCAAAGCCAAAATACAAGTCAACTACAACTTAACCTATAAAACGTTAAATTGTAGTCAGGGCCTAAGATTTTGGCTTCCCATGCAAACGGGCGTCTAACAGAAGCACGGTGAAGATTGCCAAGTGAATCCTTCAGCCGTGGCTGTGGCCCCGCATGGGCCCCAGGGCAGCGCTCTGTCTCCCGCTCCGGCACGTGCACGGTGTCGTGGCTCCTGGCAAGTCACATGCGGTGGCCCACGCTCCGTCACGACAGTGCTCACATGGGGGCTATGGCGGCAGGCAGGGGACTTGGCTGGTCACACTCTGCCATTGGAAGGGTCAGGAAACAGGCCTCCCCGCGCTGGCCAGGCAGCTCTGACCAGTCTTTCCCCCAAGTCCCTAGTGCCCTACGCAGTGTTTTGGGGCCACTTCCTCAGAGTCCCGCTGAGCCCCGTGGCCCTTAGTGTGTGGCTCTCAGCAGCCAGGGCCACTCGGGGGGCGTGTTCCACCCGATCGTGCCCACACCCCGTTCTGTTCCTCTGAGGATCCGTGATGGCGCTGACGCCTTGACCTGCATGCCGGTCAGTGACCTTTCATCAGTGACCTGTTACCCAGTTATCTTGGCTGAGCCCCAAGTCACCCAATCTCGAAACCTCTGGCGATTCTCAGTGTCTGGGTCAGCAGTCCAAGCGCAGGTGGCGCCCGGCCTCCCGGGCCCAACCAGCAGAGCCCCTTCCAGCTCTCTGTCACGGCCGTGGCGGCCTCGGGTCCTCGTGGCTCTGGCCACATGGCCCTCCCCCCAGGCAGCAGCTTCCACGGAGCGAGGGGGGACACACAGGACACTGGGCTGCCGTTGCTGTGTCCTGAGTCTCGAAACTGACAGGTTCTGTGTCCACGCGTTTCCCTTGTTTTGGGCGTTTTCCTGGCTGTGGATCTGCAGCGCCCTCGGTAACTTTTATGGGTTATGTTTCGTGTTTGACTTTTTAAGCAACTACCAAACTGTTTTCCAAAGCGGCTGCACCACGTCACACCCCCACAGTACGGCGATGCCAACTGTCCCGCATCCTCGCCAACACCCTTGACCTTTCTGGTGATGGCCGTCCTGGCAGGTGGGCACCTCGCTGTGGGGGCAGCCAGTTCCGCTGACTGAGCCAAGACCTGCAGTAAACTGGTAACAGAAAGGTATTAAAACTGCTGAAATTAGATTGTTAACGTGTGTGAATGAGAAACATCATCACTGTTGGGTGTAATCACCGGGGAAGCNGTGTGCTCCCGCCGCTCGCCAGGTCGTCTGCAAGTCTGGCCCGGGTCAGCCGCCAGCCCAGGGGCTGTGTTCCCCTCCGGGAGCATCAGGACACAGGATCCATGTGGTTCGAGTGGGACGTGTCTTGGCCACGGATCGTCGGAGGAGCACAGTCTGGCCGGGACTGGTGATTTAACGCTGTCAGCACTCTGTCTTCACAGTTAACTCACTTCGTCCACACGTGTTTGGGGGAAGGCTGTGCCAGGCGTGTGAAGGGCAGTGACGGCCGTGGTGAGCCCGCGGGAGGAGGGCAGAGGGCGCCAACAGCCCGACCAGCTTTGTGCAGTGGGGAGTGGCAGGTGGTGTAGACGGCAGTGGGCAAGCCCCTTACTTGCTGAGTGAGGACCAGGAGGCTGGATGACTAGTAGAGACACCGGGGGACCAAATCACAAAACGGAACTGCCACGGATCACGCGTGGATCTGGAGGGACGGTGCTTAGGGGTGAAGGACTGACTTACTCATGTGCTGAAATTTTGAACCACATTTGGAAATAGGATTATTTTACCAGACGAACATGTGGATCCAGGGTCTGTCATCAGACAGTTTTCATAAACTTACACAGTCTGTCCCCCAAGGGACACGTGGCATCGGATGTCGGAGTTGGGGGATCTCCTCGCGTCCAGTGGGCGGAGGCCGGGGCACTGCTAATGTCCCGCCGTGCCCAGGACGCCCCCCGACAGAGCCTGCCCCGCCAAAGTGTGTCTTGCGCTTTGAGGTTGCTTTGGATAAGACTGGAGCACCTCAGATGGGCGGCCGTACAAACTGCCCCACACAGGGCTCAAGAGGACAGAAATCTGCCCTTTCCAAGCTGGAGTCCAGGTGTCGGGAGCCACAGGCCAGGCAGGGCCCTCGGGCCGGGGTCTGGGAGGTGGCGGCAATGGCACCGCATCTCCGACTCCACCCTCCCCTGCACACAGGACACGAGCCATCCCGTGTAAGACCCACCCCACGTCAGCGTGACCTGCTCTGAACTAATCGTACCCATTCCCAAATAATTACTCGTGACCTGTGACAATGCTAGGAAAGTAAAACCTCACTGCCCATAATAAAGTTTTTTTTTTAAGTTTTTCCAACCATTTAGAAATGTGAAAATCCTTCTTCATTCGTGGACAGCACAGAAAACAGCCAGCCCCAGTTCTCCAGCTCCTGCTTCTCTGGGGCACCACCGTGGGGCCACGGACGTAGGGACCCTACACACTCCGCCCTGGTCCTGAGCGGTCTCCTCTCGACTCACAAGGGACTGGATTTCTCCTTTCGTCCATGTCCTCATGGACACTGCACGTTGCATCTCCCGGCGTGGCCTGTGCGGGCTCTTGTGTGCGGGGCAAACAAGACGTCTCTGACCCTCAGGATGGTGGCAAAGGCTGGAATTCGAAGTCTCTGCGACCAGGTGCTCAACGTGGCAGCTGTTGTTACTGTGTTAGGTTTTGGGCCATGTTGTTAGAGCTCTGCTGGGATGGCCGTGTTGTCAACATGTGGGCCTGCTGTGGACGCCAGGGCAGCACCTGGCCCTCCCGTCGTTTGTGAGGCTGTGCGACTTTATGGGGACAAAGGTCATTGGCTGTCTTTCTGGCCTGTTTCTCAGCTTCCTGGTTGGCGGGTGAGATGTTCCGTCCCGGGGCTGTCGTGAGGTTCAGACCTGCACGTGAACGCAGGTGATACCCGTCAACGAGCAGGCCGGGCAGCATGCAGTGAACGCAGGTGATACCCGTCAACGAGCAGGCTGGGCAGTGTGCAGTGAAGGTGGCACTTGTCATCGATGCTGCGGCCGGTACCCCTTGGGCAGATCTAGGGTTCACACCTGCACACAGACCCCCTGCTGTCTCAGACGCTCCATCCCCATCGTGGCACGGAGGCGGCAGGGTCACTGGGCATCCACCACGTGCCGTCCGCGCGCCTGGCGTCCTTGCCAAATCGACGTGCCTGTGCTGCGTGGCATTTTTATTTTACGCACAAGGGATTAAAGTACAGGCTGCCCGTCCTGCCTTGCAGGTGACCCTCCTGTGTGCAGTCCTGGAGGCTGACCGTGGTCAGTCACCACGTCCCACTTCCCGTCACACAGGCATTGTTCAGAGCAGCGGAAACTTCCCAGAGACCCACTCTTCACTTGTAATCGATATAGTCCGTCCTGATGACATTCGGGTGTGCTCATGCCAGAAAACCAAAGCCAAAATACAAGTCAACTACAACTTAACCTATAAAACGTTAAATTGTAGTCAGGGCCTAAGATTTTGGCTTCCCATGCAAACGGGCGTCTAACTGAAGCACGGTGAAGATTGCCAAGTGAATCCTTCAGCCGTGGCTGTGGCCCCGCATGGGCCCCAGGGCAGCGCTCTGTCTCCCGCTCCGGCACGTGCACGGTGTCGTGGCTCCTGGCAAGTCACATGCGGTGGCCCACGCTCCGTCACGACAGTGCTCACATGGGGGCTGTGGCGGCAGGCAGGGGACTTGGCTGGTCACACTCTGCCATTGGAAGGGTCAGGAAACAGGCCTCCCCGCGCTGGCCAGGCAGCTCTGACCAGTCTTTCCCCCAAGTCCCTAGTGCCCTACGCAGTGTTTTGGGGCCACTTCCTCAGAGTCCCGCTGAGCCCCGTGGCCCTTAGTGTGTGGCTCTCAGCAGCCAGGGCCACTCGGGGGGCGTGCTCCACCCGATCGTGCCCACACCCCGTTCTGTTCCTCTGAGGATCCGTGATGGAGCTGACGCCTTGACCTGCATGCCAGTCAGTGACCTTTCATCAGTGACCTGTTACCCAGTTATCTTGGCTGAGCCCCAAGTCACCCAACCTCGGAACCTCTGGCGATTCTCAGTGTCTGGGTCAGCAGTCCAAGCGCAGGTGGCGCCCGGCCTCCCGGGCCCAACCAGCAGAGCCCCTTCCAGCTCTCTGTCACGGCCGTGGCGGCCTCGGGTCCTCGTGGCTCTGGCCACATGGCCCTCCCCCCAGGCAGCAGCTTCCACGGAGCGAGGGGGGACACACAGGACACTGGGCTGCCGTTGCTGTGTCCTGAGTCTCGAAACTGACAGGTTCTGTGTCCACGCGTTTCCCTTGTTTTGGGCGTTTTCCTGGCTGTGGATCTGCAGCGCCCTCGGTAACTTTTATGGGTTATGTTTCGTGTTTGACTTTTTAAGCAACTACCAAACTGTTTTCCAAAGCGGCTGCACCACGTCACACCCCCACAGTACGGCGATGCCAACTGTCCCGCATCCTCGCCAACACCCTTGACCTTTCTGGTGATGGCCGTCCTGGCAGGTGGGCACCTCGCTGTGGGGGCAGCCAGTTCCGCTGACTGAGCCAAGACCTGCAGTAAACTGGTAACAGAAAGGTATTAAAACTGCTGAAATTAGATTGTTAACGTGTGTGAATGAGAAACATCATCACTGTTGGGTGTAATCACCGGGGAAGCGCGGGGTTTTGTACAAGACGTGGGATTACACTGTGGTCTCTGGAGCACAGCCCTGGGACCCTTGGGCGGAGAAGGTGGAGAGGTTTCTCTAGAAGGAGCAACCCCAGGTGGGTACGGGGTGCATCCACTCTTGTCCCTGGACAGCGCTTTGCTATGACCCTGCTCAGGGAGGGAGCCCCTCACCCAGCCCCTGTCCCCCCCAGGTACCCAACCCCATACAGCCCTCTCCGCACTGGTGCTGGGGTTTAAGGTCAGGTATGTCTCGCTCCAGCCAAGTTTCTCAACTGGGAGTGATTTTGTCTCGACCTCCTGTGCCCCCAGGATACTTGGGACATCTGGAGACATTTTCGGTCACCAGCATGAGGAAGGGGTGCCGTGGGCATCGTGTGGGCAGAGCGTGGGGTGCACAGGGCCCAGTGCACAGGACCAGCGGCCCACATACCCGCAGTGCCCGGGCCAGCAGACCTGCCCTGCAGGCGCCCCTGACCCGGGTGCTCCTCCCCCCGCGGGTGTGCGGACGCGGTCCCCTGAGTCACAGAGCACAGGCGTCCAAGCTAGCCGTGACTCCCGCTTGGGTTACGTTAGCAGTTCACTGAACTTTACCACCAATAAACTTCTGTCCCCGCGGGCGGCTCCGCCAATGGACTTTCACTCTGACGTCAAAGGAGCCTGGGTTCTTTCTCCGTTTGCTGTGTTTCAGATGCTCTGAGTGCGTCTGGAAGGGCTCTGGAGCCTGTCTTGGAAGCTTTTGTTTTGTTTTGTTTCATTTTCTTATAAGCCAGTTCCTTTTACTCCTGTTTTGCCAGAGTGACGTCGAGTCTGAAATGGCAAATCCGTGAGGGGCTGTGTGTTCGTTAGAACAGACTTGTGTGCGTTCATCCTCGGGGGGCTGCAGTCAGCACCCAGTGACAGTCGTGCATTTTTCGTGCGAGCTGCTTTCACGCACACAGTGGACGACAAGGTGTCATGTGGCCGGCACACGGGCCTGTCGTGTGCGCCCTGCGTCCACGTGCCCCCGCGGTGGCCGCAGCTCGGCAGCTTGCGAGGAAGGCCAGTTGGAAGCTCCGTGTCGACGGCAGCGTGCTGCCAGGCCGGGTCCCGGCAACGGCAACGATGAGAGCAGGAGTCGCCGTGCACGGAGCCGATGGGGAACATGAGTCATGCGGTTCCTCTCAGGACCAGGAGGGCTGCTGTGCTTCTGCAAAGGTCCTGTCCTAACATACCTGCTGACTTTCTCCCAGCCAGTCTGACTGACTTTAAATACACATTCAAAGCCAGAGTGTTTCCGGACCCGAGGCTCCCGGGCGCTGCGTCGCGTTTGGTTAGGACGGCTAGCATGGTAGCGTTCACAGCAGCTAATCAGTGTTTATTGCTTTGATACGAATTTGACAGAATCAAGCTGGGATTGAAAATGCCGTGGCCTGGGGGGGGATGAGAGTTAGTTTTCTCCGTAGCAAACGTTTTGTGTGTTCATCGCACAGGCGTTTTTTGTAGCCAGTGGTGGTGGGGTGGCCACACCTTCGCAGCAGACATCCTGGCTTGTGCTGGTGGCTGTTTTCAAAAGGCCTGGAAGCTCCCGGGCTCAGCCAGGGGCCCTGCAGCAGGGACAGGAGCCCATTCTCCTGCATCCCCATGGCTGCCCCTGGGACGACGGCCGCACACCTGCCACTTCCCTCGCTTGCCTCCCCGTTTTTGAGTTTCTGACCCTGATAGAAGATCGAACTGACATTAAGTATGATTCCTGTTACTGTGGCGTTTGGATCTTATCAAGATCCTGGAAACTAACACCTCCGAGTTTTTTATTCTCCTCTTAATTATTACTGCATCTGCAGCGTGAGTCCCTGGAATCTTACCTCCCTGCTCCTGGTCCCGACCGGCCAGAACAGCACACAGGGCCCTTTGCCTTGGCTCGGCTGGGCTGGGGGTCGTGCATAGGGGGCCAGACCCCCAGGTTTTACCCTGGACCTGCCCCATTTGGTGAAGCTCCTTCGTCTTGCTGGGTCTTTCTCTTCCTTCATCCGTCAGATTGGGTAACGGGGTTGCCGCCTCCTTGGGACAATTAGCCATCAAATTTGAGGGCTTCACCTGGGCACTCAATGTCTCCTTTAAAAATATCTAGGGATAAGAAGTGTTTTCAGAAAGATTGGTAAATTGTTCCATTTCCTATTAAACTGCTTATCATGAGAACGCCTGGGAGGCTCAGTTGGTGAAGCGTCTGCCTGCAGCTCAGGTGTGATCCCAGGGTCCTGGATCGAGCCCCATGTCAGGCTCCCTGCTCGGCGGGGAGTCTGCTTCTCCCTCTGCCTCCTTCCTTCCCTCTTGTTCTCAAATACCTAAATGAAGTCTTAAAAAAAAAAAAAAGCATAGACATTAAGTGTTTGGAAAACACCTTGCCTTTCCCGTTACTGTTTCTGGCTTCATAGATCCCGGCAGAAGTGGTGTGGTGTTTCTCTTGCTGCTGTCAAGCTGGAGGCCAGGCTCCGAGGTCAGGGGCTGTGACCTGAAGACCGTCAGGGCATGGTCTTTGCGGGGGGCAAACCGCTCCGTCCATCACACACTGCTCTGCCTCGATTCAGCAAGGCAACCCCTGAGAGGCCGGGGCTTGAGTCTCCAGCGGTGGCTGGAGTGGTTGTGCTAAAAACTGATTTTGTTAGGCAAGGAGAAGAGAAAGCCCCAGATGGGGTCTCCGGGGGGTGTGACAGCTGCAGAGCATCCCGGGGCGTCCACGAGTGGCTAGTCTCACCTCGCTCCCCGCCCCCCCAGCTATTGTCAGCCTGGCAGCAGCCTCCACACCCATGTGTGCTCAGACGGCAGTCTCTGGAATGATTTGATCCAGGATCATAAAGTTCAAAACATCAGAAACAAAAAGTGTTTGTTTACAAATGCTCCCCGTGTCCTAGGATTTGCACGCTGGAGGAAGCTGACGGTGTGTTCATCCAGGGCGGAACGTGACTTCTTGCCCAGAGCTCTGTCCCGGAGGCTGAGCTGTTGGGATGTCACGGTGTTCGTCCACGTGAGGGTTCCCGCTGCTCCTGGCCAGGCTGACCTTGCACCCAGTCTCCCAGGCACTGAGCGGAGGGGCGCGGTCCAAGCAGAAGAGTGGCCAGGAGTCTCGGAGCGAGCCGCGTGCAAGTGCAAATGAAGAAACCCCCTCACGTGGCATGAAAATCACTTCTGATGTCGGAGCCACATCTGCAGACCTGGGTGCAAGCCCATCTTCAGCAGCGAGCTCTGCCGTCTTCCTAGTTCACAGCCCACCTCTGGGCTGCGCGCGGTGTGGGCACAGACCACTCCCCGTCGCCGTCTGTTTCTAGAGAACTGGGATATAAAAGCCCCGTCCTTCGTGACGGTCATTTCTGATTCTTCGTGACTTAGCACATCTGTTACAACAAACCCCAGGTAAATTTAAGCATCAGCTGTTACACAAGTTGTAGGGACATTTTACTTTATGTTCTTGGGAGCTTTACCAGGACCTGCTACCGTTTTGGACAGTCGCACTGACGGTGGGAACGCTGTGGAAAGCAGGCGTGTCCGTGCGGGGTTGTGCCGGAGTCTCGGGTAGCCGTGTGTTCCTGGGACGCCCCTCCACAGGCTTCAGCGCCGGGCGGGCTGACATGCAGGTGTGGGCCCTCCCATCTTCCTTTAGAAGCAGCTTCGTGGCGGGTTACTCCTCAGGACCCGCGTGGCGAGGGGGACATTAGGAAGTGTTTGTCAGCAGAAGGGAGTGGGGTCTGGCTGTGCCATGTGTAGTGCTGGAGCGCGGGTGGGCTCGTTTCCCACCCCTCCCGCCACCAGCAGACACCAGACGGGTCACCTGGAGCAGCTCATTGACTCGGCTGTTGGCTGATAACCCGCCACAGGGACAGGCATCGCACGCGCCCCCTGCAGACACCCCTGGAAGCCATGTGACACCCTTAGCCCCCCCCCCAGGCCGTGTGACTTCGGTCACTATCATTGGGGGAGCTCTGCGTCCCCCACGATATCCTTGTCCGTCTGTTGGCGGTGGGGGAGGTGGCGCAGATACCGGATGGAGCATGAGAAGCTGTGTTCGCATCAGAAGGCCGGCTGCGTGATGACGCTTTGCTTCCCAGGAGCGCTTTTCATGTGGTGCCTTGGATCCCGGAAGAGCAGTAATTTTACCACAGCTTGCTTTGACAGGCCACCCTGTATCATCGGGTCCAAGGACACTGTCAGCGACTGTTCGTGACCGCCCCGTGGTGGGTTAGGGCCTCTGGGCTGCGGTGTGGGAGCGTGGGGGTCCCTGCCCGGATCTGCGGGACCTGGTCTCGTACAGCCAGGGTGCAGCAGAGTCCGGCTGCAGTGACGGCTCTGAGCACGCACCGTCTTGCTCTTGGTGTGCCGAGAGCAGAGCAGGGTGGCAGACCTCCCGGCTGGTGGAGGCGGGGTCTGGTCAGCACGTCCCCATTCCCTCCCCAGCCTTCCACAGCCATCCCAGCACTGGTCCCTTACCTGTCTTCCCCACCCTGCAGCGTGCAGCACCTCGCCTTACGGAAAATGCAGCTTGCTGAACGTTGGAGCTGCGGGTGGGTGGGCAGATGCATGGGCTCCTGGGGGAGCTCCCCACCCCCACGGTCGCGCTCCGAGGACAGCCCTGGCTCTGTGGTAGGCTCCATCCATCGCTGACAACCCCATAGCACCACTGAAGGCCTCGTTTTACCCAGCAGCCTCCTCTTTGGTCTTGAATGCAGGCTCCCCCCCTTCCCTTCCCCCAGCGGAGAGTCTTACTGTGAGGGTGCTTCACATCCCTCCTGCTGCTGGGGGCCCCCCAGGTGTCCCTCCTGCTTCTGGGGGCCCCGCCAGGTGTCCCTCCTGCTGCTGCAGCCCCCCCCGCAGGTGTCCCTCCTGCTGCTGGGGCCCCGCCAGGTCTGCTGACCAGGAGCAGGGTGGTCCCACTGCCCCATGGCCTTTCACCACCGGCTGTCTTCAGGGAGGCCCTGTGGCCGGCCTGCGGTCTGGCAGAGCTGAGAGCCGGGAGCCCTGCTCCTACTTGTGCTCTGCCTGCTTGTCACCTGTGGCTGGGAAGGAGGGGGCCTGGACGGCTGCCTTTCAAGATCATCAGACGAGTCAGATGGTTGCTGCGTACCTCTGGGGAGAAGGTGCTCCCTGCCCTCCATCACCTCGTGCCTGGGGCCTCTTGGTTAGTGCCCACCTCCCACAGAGGCCCAGACACTACTGACAGTCCCTCCTCTGGCCTGTGGCTCCGGCTTCTGGAAGCTTCTCTCACTGACCCTGTGGCCTCTCCTCTTGGTCCAGCCTGCCCGACCGGCCCCGGGCCTGCGTCCAACCATGGCCCCTCTGGAGTGTCTGTGACACAGGTGCTTAGGAAACAGCCCAAGGAGGGAAGAAGAAAATACCGACATTCTCTTAGTGAACCTCAGTCACAGAGGGAGCAGTTCTGTCTCCCTGAGCACGGCAGCTCTCGGGATGAGTCACCAGCTCTTAAAATGAAGAACCGTTGATGTGGGGCCGCTGTCGGGAAGTGAGGGGACGTGTCGGGCAACAGTCAGTCACCCCAGGGGCCCACGCCTCAGTCCAGCCAGGGCCTGACTTCTCACCCTCATCCGTGGGCTTGTGGCGGACGGCGCCCTGGCGGGCAGGCTGGCCCCTTCCAGCGAGGGGCTTGCGTGCGCCCCCAGCAGCCTCCACTCCAGGTGACAGGGCAGTGGCACCCGGTCCACTGCGGGGGGGGGGCTCCCTGTGCAGCCCACGGATGTGCCACACGTGGCATCCGAACACTGCCCAGGCACATGCAAAGTGAGTATGTTTATTCACCCAGGACTGTCCAAAATGTCATCAACGGGAAATCAGCGTGAAGCTTGTTAGCGGGTGCTGTCCCTTCTTGGTTTCATACTGAGTCTGCAGAGCCAGCGTGGGCTTCCTGTTCGGCGCCCTGGGGAGTGGCCACAGCTCAGGGTCAGGAGCCTCGGGCCGTGAGAGGTGACCCTGTGCCGGTCACCACTGCGCCCCCTCTTGGCTGCACTCGCCATGGACCTGAGCAGGTTCCCTGACCTTCCCTGACCTCTGGGCTCGGGTTGCTCTAATGTGGTTATTTTCCCCAAAACAGAGTCTGTACTTTGGGGTTCCAGAGACTCCTGCCAGACTCAGGCAGGCTGCGTGCACACGGGGGGCGCCTGCTGTGCCTGGATCCCCGCACCCTGTGCCGTTTACACAGCGGTCCTGCACATGCCTTCACACGTGGGCTCGGTGTTTAGAAAATGCGTCTACACCGCAGCGGAAGTGCTGCGATTTCATCCCAACACGTTCTTGTTTGTGAATTTGGTGCGTTTGCGTCATTTTCTGGCTAATTCATCTGTGGAAGGAGAGAATCCGTAGTGGGACGTAAATACCGAAATCGCGTGGTCTTCACGCCGGCCTCCTGGGTGGCAGTCTTCACAGCGGTCTGTGATGTCCCGGGGTTGGCCCTTGACTGGGAGCATCTCTCCTGCTGGCTGGCTTCCCCCACTGTCCTCAGGGCGCCACTCTCTGTGACCCGTGTGCTTGGGCGATCGGGTCTCTTCACGGTGTTTCACTGTCGGGCGGTACTGAAGCTGCACTGTGATGTGAATAACCAGGGACACACTGGACGTCTTCCCGCCACAGCAAGTGGCTGTGCCCAGGGCGCGTCTGGAGAGGAGGGGCACGGCCCTGGGACAGGTGTAGGGGTTGGACCTGGGTGCCCAGCCCTGCTGCCCTGTGTCCCGAGGAATCTGATCTGCTTTCCTAGGGTCCCTGCCCTCCCGGTGTCAGCACATGCTGCTGACCACAGGCTCGGACACTGCTGGGCATCCGACGTCCGTGTCTGCTCAGGGACACCGGGCAGTGTGCTGTGCTGTGGGCCATGGGAGTCCTTGGCGTCCGGCTCACAGAAGGGCAGTAATTATTTCACAGTGGCACAACCCCTGCCTTTGCTGGTCGGGGGAGGAGCCCACCGGGCAGGGCAGGTGTGGCCGATGTCCCGGGAGACGGGGGACAGGCTTGAGCATGGCTCAGCTGTATTCTCTGACCAGTGTCTGGTCCTTCCCGGAGGCCCCCAGCACCCGCAGAGCCCCTCTCAGAATTCGTCCTGTTCCGCTACCTGATGCCCCCCCCCCACTGATGTCAGCTTCGATTCCAGCTGTTGGTCAATAGTGTTGGTCCTTGTTGACCAACAGTGGGCCCTGGCTTCCTTCACAGAGGCCACCCTGGCTGTCAGCTGGCACCTGAGCCTGGCTCTGCTGCCCTCCTTCCAGTGGGGACATGACCCTCGTCCTCCGTGTTGTCCTGCGATGCTGTGCCCATCTGCGGGCCGGCGTGTGGGGATCCACTGTCGTCCTGTGTCTGAGTGACCGGAGCCTCTGCAACACACACAGAAGTAGGTGGTGGAAGGTGACGGACCTGCATGAGTTTACCTGGGAGCCCTCGACTTGTTTGCAAATGCAGGGGAAGGCCCACTGCAAGGGAGTCCTTCAAAGCCATGGTGGGGAGCTGGGGTGGGGAGGTGAATGGGGAGCTGGGATGGGGAGTTGAGATGGGGAGCTGGGATGGGGAGCTGGGATGGGGAGGGGATGGGGAGCTGGGATGGATAGGGAGCTGGGATGGGGAGCTGGGATGGGGAGGGGATGGGCAGCTGGGATGGGGAGCTGGGATGGGGAGCCGGGATGGGGAGGGGATGGGGAGGTAGATGGGGAGCCGGGGTGGGGGCTGGTTTTGGCCACTTCCCCACCGTTTTCACGTTAACACTGCACGTCGCATTTGTCCGTGAGCCACGACCTGGCGGGTAGAGTTGGATGCCTTGGTGGGGGTTTTGCTTTCACGCTGCCTGTCTCCTCAGCTTCTGGATGCGGTGTCCCCTTCTCCTGCCCTTGACGTGCCCTGGTTCACGTGCTCTTCACGGAGCTCCGTGTCTCCACCACCGTGAACTGTCGGAGTCAGGCGAGGCCAGGGCAGGCCGAAAGTCATTTGTGGTTAGAATTCTTATTTCCATTCTAGACCCAGTAAGTTTCAGCTTAGGTCAGCTGACGTTCACAGTTTCCAGATGGGCAGTGTTTTCAGATGATGTGAGTATCACTGGTGCTTTTGTGATCCAAATGATTTTGTGTTTAGATGTGTTCCGAGCAGTAAAGTAGCCCACGTTGGCCTGGCGTTACGTGTGATTATGGTGGGACGTGGTGCTGGCAGAGACTCCGGACTCCGGTCTGCCGGGGACAAAGAGCCACGAGCTCTGAGGTCCGGGCCTGCCCGCTGGCTGCCAAGCGGCTGGGTGCAGGGCGGGGAACGCTGGGCCAGTGGAGGCCGCAGCAGCGTGATTTTGGTTATCGTGCCGTGTGAGGCCTGCAGAAGCAGGGTGGAAGCCACCAGGCACAGGCCGCGGAGCTGAGCGCACAGTGGCGGGCCTGGGGGCTGGGGGCTGGGGGGGCAGGTGCCAACCGTGCGCTGTCTCCGCTGGGACGCGGGAGCTTGTGGAGAAGGAGCCAGAGAGGGCCTATTTTTAGAAACACCTAAGCTCTGTATTAGCTTCTTACCCATCGAACAGGAAGCGGTGCCTTTGAAAGCTCTGAGGAGGCACAAGAATCGGGACTGGCTTTGTCACTGGATCCCTGTAACGTGGACGACAGCTGTCAGGAGGACCACCCAAGAGACTGCGGTCGGGTTACATGCTTCTGTTCCAGCCCGACCGCGTAATTCCGCTAATCAGTTTGGCTTGTTTTAGTGGACATTCGAAACTCCCATTAGGTGACTAACACGGGCTAAAATTGATCTTCAGCTTATCCTTGACAGTCTGTCATGTCCTGTGTGCTTTCTGACTCTGGCACCAGGCTGCTCCCCCGCGTCCTAACCGGGCTTCGGCCGCGTCGGGGACGGCCTGAGTGCCATTGGGGGTGGCCATTCGGCCGTGTTCTGATGGAATTCCGAGTTCAGAGGCTTCTTGTCATCCCTGGGGCGGCAGAGGGGGTCTGGGTGGACGTGTGGGGAGCCCCTCTCCCTTCTGGGAGGAGCAGCCACTTCAGCCACGATCGTGCCCCGGAAGTGAGTGGTCCCATGTGGTCTGTCCACGGTGGGAGCGGGCGGTGCCTGCTCTTGGCGGTGTCCGTCCTGTTCCGTCGGCAGCGAGTTCCGTCTGAGTCCCCCAGCTGTCAGACATATGCTCCTTCGGAAACACGTTGAACTCGGGTTTATCCGTTAGAAAATGCATCTTATTAAAAACAGAACCTTAAAAACATGATCCGGTTTCCCCAAACTGGAGTGACTCTGGTAGAATCCATGTCTCTGCCGTGAGAGGGCAGTGGGGGCGACTCTGGCAGGGGCGGGGGCGCAGACCCGACACGGGTGAGCGTAGCCGTGACCCTGCAGATTTCTGGGGAGAGCTAACCAGCGGCTTTGTTGGGATGTGGTTCACATGTCATAACACCCAGCTCTTTAAAGGATACAGTTCAGTGCTTTTTAGTACATCCCCCACCACAGTGTATTTGGAAAACATTTTCATCACCATTTTCGTTACCCAGCTCCCATTAGCACCCACTTTCCCACCAGCCCCTGGCCGCCACCAGTCTGCCTTCCGTGTCTGTGGACTTGCCTTCCGTATGCGCTGTGTAGACCGAGCCTCTGTGATTGGCATGTCTCTCCCGTGGCCCCACGTGTAGACAGAGTCGCAGTGTTTGGGCCTCTGTGACTGGCTTCTCTCTCGCATGGCCCCGTGTAGCTGGAGTCGTGGTGTTCGGGCCTCTGTGACTGGCTTCTCTCGCGTGGCCCTNGCCCCACGTGTAGACAGAGTCGCAGTGTTTGGGCCTCTGTGACTGGCTTCTCTCTCGCATGGCCCCGTGTAGACGGACTCGCAGTCTTTGGGCCTCTTGACTGTTCTCTCGCGTGGCCCCGTGTAGATGGAGTCGCGATGTTTGGGCCTCTGTGACTGGCTTCTCTCTCACGTGGCCCCGTGTAGACGGAGTCGCGGTGTTTCGGCCTCTGTGACTGGCTTCTCTCACGCGTGGCCCCGTGTAGACGGAGTCGCGGCATTTCGGCCTCTGTGACTGGCTTCTCTCTCACGTGGCCCCGTGTAGACGGACTCGCGGTGTTTCGGCCTCTGTGACTGGCTTCTCTCTCACGTGGCCCCGTGTAGACGGAGTCGCGGTGTTTTGGCCTCTGTGACTGGCTTCTCTCTCGTGGCCCCGTGTAGACAGCGTCGCGGTGTTCGGGCCTCTGTGACTGGCTTCTCTCTCGCGTGGCCCCGTGTAGACGGAGTCGCGGCGTTTGGGCCTCTGTGACTGACTTCTCTCACGCGTGGCCCTGTGTAGACGGAGTTGCGGTGTTCGGGCCTCTGTGACTGGCTTCTCTCTCACGTGGCCCCGTGTAGATGGAGTCACGGCATTTCGGCCTCTGTGGCTTCTCTCTCACGTGGCCCCGTGTAGACGGAGTCATGGTGTTCGGGTCTCTGTGACTGGCTTCTCTCTCGCGTGGCCCCGTGTAGACGGAGTCGCGGCATTTCGGCCTCTGTGACTGGCTTCTCTCTCACGTGGCCCCGTGTAGACGGACTCGCGGTGTTTCGGCCTCTGTGACTGGCTTCTCTCTCACGTGGCCCCGTGTAGACGGAGTCACGGTGTTCGGGTCTCTGTGACTGGCTTCTCTCTCGCGTGGCCCTGTGTAGACGGAGTCGCGGCGTTTCGGCCTCTGTGACTGGCTTCTCTCTCGCGTGGCGCCGTGTAGACGGACTCGCGGTGTTTGGGCCTCTGTGACCGGCATGTGTCACGTGGTGCCGTGTAGACAGAGTTGTGGTGTTTGGGCAAAGATCTTTGGAGAAATGTCTGTTTGAATCCTTGTCACTGATCTTTTTAGGACTGAGTTTGATGATCTTTCGTGCATCCCAGGTACAAATGTGCTGTTAGCTATGGTTTGTGAGTGTTTTTGTTGGGGGGCCACGGGGACCTTTCACGTACCCTTGGGCTTGACCTGTAATTCACCTGTGTCTTGTGGCCCCCCAGGAACAGGGAGATCTATGGGGCCCTCTGGATCATGGCCCACCCACCTCCGTGTGTCCCCTGAGTGGGTGTTGGACACGGTTTCTCACTCCCAGGCGATGAGGTGGGGGGGCTGCCTCGCCCCCCGCCCCCAGCATAGAGCTGCCCTCTGGAATGGGCCATCGCAAGAGGGCGTTGTGACCACAGCTCTGTGGTTTCCTTGCTGCTGAGGCTGAGGGTATACAGACGGTGCTCTGACTTCGAACTTCGCACTACTGGGTGACTGAGCCCGCACCATCTTGCCTTCAGACTCCTGCCAGAACCTTAGTTTCCAGAGCCTTGTGGGTCCACTGGCTCCATGCCCAGCAGGTTCCGTGCCCTTCCAGCTTCATGGGGTTAGCTCTGTGCAGACCTGCTGGTCAGCGTGGGTCCTAGGCCCGGCCTGGGAAGACAGCAGCACGGGGCTGGGGGGGGGGCTTGTCCTTGTTGTGCACTAAGGTCTGCAGGGGCTCAACGCATTCGGCCCCCGTGCATAAGTCTGTCATCCACACCTACAGGGCCCGCGTGAGGGGCACACTCTTCACCTCCACCCTGACCACACTGTGCCCCGCTGTCCGGGGGCGAGGGAGAGCTTTCACGGCTCTGGGTGAAGCGGGGACCTGAGGGGAGGTGGGCACTGCAGCCACATGGTGTGTGTTCCCAAGTCAGCGGAGGCTTGGGGTGGCCGGTGTGTGGGTGAGGGGTCTGCAACCCGCTCCGCCCCCCCCCCCAGTCTGCGCCAGCCCAGTGCAGCCTCTGCGGGCCACCCCACCCCCTCCCAGCTTAGCTCCCCTGTCTCTATCCCGGAAGAGGTGCGCAGGCAATGGGAAAGAGGTGAGGCCTGAGTACAGCCCGTTCCCTCTGCTGCTGGTAACGCAGCGTTTCCATCCCTCCGTGGTCCACCCGGCGGCGAGGCACTGTGTCTCTTCCCTCTGAAGGGCGCTCGCCCCCGGGGCCTGCCTGCGATCGCTTCCTCTGCACGCGTCAGCTGGTGGGACAGGAATGGCTGTGAGGTTTTGGCCAGTGTAGGGACACTGCGGTGAAGAGAAAGAGGTCGGTAGGTGTATTTATCTTGACACTTTGTAGATTTAAAATTAATTGCCGAAATAGCCCTGCGTTTATAATTTGGACACATGATCTGCTCTTTGGCTCAGCAGCAGGATATAAATACCCTCGAAATACCGGGATTTGTGAGAGTGTTAACCATGTCTCTTGGGAAGATAGGACTGATTTTCCACGTTGCACGTTAGACGGGTGGAAACGAGGAAAAGCCGACTCTGAGAGGCGGTGCTCGCAGGTCATTTCTTCCCGCTGTGCGGGCTCCTTGGGGCCGCGGAGCCCAGGGCACACGGGCCTCACCGTACCCGTTTTCTAACAGAAATTTCATGAAAGCTAATTTCATTAGACCTGGTTCTGGGATTTTCCCTCCGTTTGGAAACTGCTGAGCCCTGACAGGTCTCCATCTCTTGCCTTTTGTAACATCAAGGTCAGAGGTCCTGAAGTCGAGGCTTTGGGTCCCGCGGGGCTCAGGGGTGATGAGGCCGCCACTAAGGAACTGGCTTCTTTTCCTGGGCGATGTGTTAAGATCAGGAGCTTCCCTGCGTCTCCGTTTATTGTGTTTTGGGGAGATGGAAGATGACACCGTGGGAGGAAACGGACCCTGTTTGGGAGATTGTTAATCGGGGACCCTTCAGGAGGTTGGCATTCTGACGCACAGGTTGCAGACATAGGACATGCGAGCCCCTCCCAAAACGCCCGGGGTTCTGAGAGGCCACGCGGCAGCGCGAGCAGCCCTTCCCAGATCCCAGGCCACAGCGCGGTGAGCGGGAAGCCCCCGTGTACAGCACAGACCGGGAGCACGAGTGCGCCGGGGCCCGACGCTTCCTCCTGTGCTCACGTATGCACACCGGTCACGGCTGATTTAGAATGTCCTGAAATGGGGTGCCTGGTGGCTCAGGCGGTTCAGCGTTTGACTCCCAGCTTCAGCTCAGGTCGTGGGATCGAGCCCCGTGTGGGGCTCTGTGCTCAGTGGGGAGTCTGCTTGGGTGCCCTCTCCCTCTGCCCCTCCTGCTCATGTGCTCTCTCTCTCAAATAAATAAATCTGAAAAAACAAAATAAAATTGAATGTTCTAAAATGTATTTCTTACCTCAAAGAGTTTGAGAACCATGGGGTTTCTGGTAAGGTTTATGTGAATGTTTTTTTCTCTGTGTGAACCTTTCTTGTCTCGCCCTGTGCTGGCCGGATGGCGTTCCGCTCTGCGGACTTCTTGAGAAGCCTGACGCATGTGCCGGCCGCGGTCACAGTCCCAGACGGCCGTATCCGACCTCTCCCGTGTCAGGAACTGCGGAGGTCCGGACTTCAGAGCCTGGTGGGTTCTGCCCTGCATTTGGGGATTAGCTTGTCCTTGTACTTGTCTGGGACTGAGATCTCTGAGCCCGTGTGAGTGACCCTTCAAGGTGAGTCGTCTCTCACTGTGGAGTCAGAGACTTGATGCAACTGTTTCTGCAACTTGGTTTCTCGTCTACAGACTTGCTTCTAGGCCAGGTTTGGACTGGCATGCTCAGTGCTCCGGGCAGGTCACCGAACTTCTGAGTTTCATTTCTCAAGTGGAGGTAACAGGAGACATCAGGGACAAGCTCCTTGCTGGCGGGGTGTGGTTACTCAGGCTGTTACCACGCTAGGGGACTTTGAGGGACACCTACGAGGATCTGCCCTCAGGAACGGAGGGGCCGCGGTGGTTGGGCCACGTTGGAAGTGAGCTGAGCACAGGCTGCTCCCAGATGCCCGCTCTGGCACGTGTGGCTGTCACTGTGGACCCCCTGGCCCTTCTGGAGTTCTGGGATGCCCCCCGGCATCTCATGCATGGGAGAAACAAGTTTGACACGACTGTGGTGGGGCCCTATTGGGATTATTCCCTGTTTATGAGTCTTTTTCTAGAAAGGCGTTGGGGGAGCTGGTATTTACAGATGTCCCCTTTCCTAGCTGTTGGGAGGTCTGGTGGAGAAGCGGCCAGGCCTTGAGGCCGCTCTGTATCAGCCTTTGCATATGGCTGATTCTTACTTGTTGAATGTGCTGGGAGCACCTGAGCCTTGAGGCTGACGGAGGAAGGTGATGTGTGGACGTGCCAGAGCCAGGAGGGAGACTGAGGAGAAAGGGCCTTTTCCCTTGTCCAGTCTCCTTAACCAGAGCCTGGCCTGAGCCCCCGTGACCCGTGTGCATCCCAAGTCCGTGTGGCAAGTGTTGCCCTGAGTGTGTTTAGAGCATTTTCTCCTCTTCTCCAGAGCCCTGCCCGAGCCCCTCCCAGCTGGTCACTAACCCCCTTCTCCGCCAGCCGCGGGGGTCCCACAAAGGCTCCCCCCCGCCCTGTGTTTGCTCTGTGACTGCAGCCCGTGAAGTGGGAGTTAACTCTGCCCTGGAGAGCCTGGAGAGGCAGTGGCGGACTCCCCGGGAGCAGGTGGGTGGCTGTGCCTTCCTGTTCCCATATGAAGAAGGGAGGGGGCATTTTGCTGGCCCTGGGGGGCTGGTCATGGTGTGGCCTCTGACAGCTGCTGACGGCATGAAGCCGGGCCTTCCCTGCTGCCACAGCCGTCACCACCCTGAGGTTTGGGGCCGCATGAGGGGGGCCGTCAGCAGTGTCAGGTAGATGCCGACTTGTGTCCTTGTTTTTTTCTCAGTTTCTTTATGTCAGCGTGATAAGACAGCTGTTGTAATCCTTCTGTTCTCTTCTTTTCTGGAACATTCCTGGTCCTGCCTATATGGGCCGTGCTGGAGAGAGCTGAGCAGAGCCTGAATCTGGGGATTGAAACCCCAGGACCCTACTCGAACTCCGTTTAGGGCCAGGGTTCCAAACTACAGAATCCCCTGCCCCCCACAGTTGAAAGATAATTTTCAAAAAACTGTAGAACCGTGATTCTCACGCAAATACAAATGTGAGATTGTGTTTTGCTCATCGTAAGGGAACCACACAATCACCGGTTCAAAGGAAAAGTCAAAAAAGCCCATTTTTCTGTGGAGTAGAGACAGTTCACAGGCAGTGTGCACGCGGTCCTGGAGCTGGTGTTGGCCCGGGAGAGAGGTCTGGAGCGCGTACGGCACAGCGGTCAGGCGCCCAGAGACGGACGCGGCGGGAGGGGGGCTGCTGCAGAGACTCACTCTCCCCCAGGCCGCAGGGGTGCTGGACTTCCTCCCCTCCACTGCTTGACACAGAAGTACGTTGGGGGGACGGCAGGACAGGCCGGTTGGCGGACCTTGAGGCATCCGTGTCCCTGGGGGGCCCGCCCCTGCAGCAGGTTGCATGATATTTTCTCCCTCCCTCACTGTCCAAAATTTTAAGAAGAAGGAGGAAGTGAGTACTTTCAAATGGCTTATTAAAAATCTCTATTTCTAATTAATTTCTGAAAAAAATTCACCAGGTACAAACATGGCAAAAACGTTAACCCTCCTTCAATCTGGTCGTTTATTTGTCTGCTCTGGGGTTTTCCGTATGTTTGAATTCCTCACGGGGGTACCCCTCACGAGTGGAAGTGTTTGGAGCACACGATGGTCCTCAGTGATGGGGCACAGGGGTCAGCCCAGCCCGGACACTGCGGCTCTGACCCACAGCTGTGCAGCCCCCCACCCGCACGGTTTGGGATCAGCCCCTTACCACTGATGCTGGGCCGCACTTCCAACAGGGGCCAGCCCGAGAGCCAGGCAGTTCCCCAACCACCCAGGGAGCCGTGGTCATGCTTCAGGCTAAGGTCCTGCTGCCCTCTCCCCCCCAACACTGCGGGGCCCACCCCACCTGCTCTGGATGAACGCTCCTTTCTCCTTTCTTCCACTGGGTTCATCCTGAAATCTGTGGGTCTGTGTGAAGGCAGGCTCCCTGGCTACGTTGTCGTCCTTCCTCGTCCTTCCTCGTCCTTCCCCTTGTGTGCCCCTGCGGCACAGTCCGTGGAAGGATAGGACGGAGCCTGGGTCGTGCACTGAATTGCAGGGGAGTCCTTGGTGCCCCTGGCCCTGCCTGACCTCAGAGTCACTGCCCCATTCGGTTGGTCCTTTACTATTCGTTGTGGGTGAGACCACACAGTCGGAGTAGTGTCGCTCATTTTCAAGATGCCAGTGAACGCTGAACCCTGTCGAAGCCATTTTGCTGCCCTTTCTGACGTCTTCCTGTTGGGGTCCAGGCCCCCACAGTGGTGGCTCTTGGTTTGGGATGGCTGCCTGTCAACCGGCAGGTTCTACCGAAGTCCGCTTGAAGGATAGCCCAGAGGGCCAGGAGAGCAGGACCCACGCTGAACGGACTTGAGCCTGCGCCTGCGCCCCAGATCCCGCCGTCCTGCCGGAAAGACACCGCCACGCCCACCGACACAGGTTTGGGCTTCTCCGGCGGCAATCCAAACGTCAGAACCATCTTTAGAGAAGAAGGATCAAGGGAAGGAGTCCTGCAGGACGCTCGGAGAGCCGGGTCAGTGTGATGTGTGGTGACATTTTCTCTGTGGCTCCTGGCAGTGACCCTTTCTCAAAACGGCAGCCATCTCGGGGGAGGATGTCTGTCGCGGCACACCTGGACTGGCAGAGGGTGGGGGCGGCCACACTGTTCTCTTCCCGGCTCCTGGCCGCTCCCTCTGCGCCTGCCTGTGTCCTCCGGCCTCACGCGGATCCTTCCAGGAGGCTCTGTCCTGCCCCCCCGCCACGGGGTCCCCGGGGCTGCCGCCTGCAAGGCGCTCTGTGGGCCCTCTCCCCGCCCTGACCCTTGGCATCCTTCCTGGTTGCTCCTCTACGGTTGTGTGGGCATCGTGGACATGAATCAGAGGGGCACGCTGAGCCCTGCCCCCTCCTCCCGCCCAGACGGGTCTGCTTGCAGCGGACAGGTGAGCAGGTGCTGACATGGGGCGAGCTCGCCCGGAGCCACGAGGAGACCTTGCATTGGCCGTGTCGCGCGAGCTCTGGCCGCTGCAGGGTCCTGAGACGAGGTGGTCCAGCTTAGTAACCTCCGAAGCCCTTCCCACTGGAGCCAGCACCAAGGTCTGCCAGGTGAGCTGCGGTGACCGGTCCCTGTGTGAGCCTGCTGTTCTCAGCGGCGCACCGAAGAGCCTCGGAGCCAGCTAGCCGCACGTCCTCCTCGTTCACTGAGGTGACCGGTCATCTGCCCACAGATGAATACAGAACAACAACTGTGTACGTCAGGCACAAGGCGTTTTGCCACAGATCCTACCCGGTCATGTCCCCCGCTGGATTTTTCACTTCCTCAAAGGGTTATGCGAGAGATTCCATCTCAGTTTCTAGAGTCTACGCAGAACACTGGAAAGGGGAAGCGGTTCAAACACAGGAATGACCTCTCCGTCCAAGAAAATGAAGAAGGGCAAGCGGGAGTCAAGGACGGATGGCAGTGTGCACGGGAGCTGGGTGACCTTCGACGTGTCCCTGAAGTGAGAAGTGGTGATCTCGTGTGCATGCGGACCACACAGCCACTCACAAAGCAGGAATATCTGTCGTATCGCTGCTGAGGGTAACTCGCCTACCACAGGGGCCTTGCACATGTGCGATGCGTCTGTGTCTGTTGGAACATGGCCACGGTGCTGTGCACCTATCACACCCCCAATCAGAACATTTTCCTCACCCCAGAAGAACCATTAGCGGTCACTCTCCTGGCCCCTGGCAAGCACGGTCTCTGCAGATTTGCCCGTCCTGGACATTTCATGGAACCTTACAACACATGGCCTCTTGTCTCTGCGTCTCTCCCTTACGTATGTTTTCCAGGTTCACCCATGCTGTGACATGCGTCCTTCTCATGGTTGAGTAGTGACCCCATGGTGCGGGTAGACCAGCCTTGTCTGTCTGTCCATTGACTTTCCAGTTGTTCCCATCTCTCGTGTGTTCCGAGCGGTGCTGCTGTGAACACACGTGTGCGTGCAGTTATGGCGACTGTCTCCTACAGTGGCTGCACCGGTCCACGTTCCCACCAGTGACAGGCCCCTGCTCCCCACACCCTCTCCACGTGTCCTTGTCCCCATCCTCGCCTCCCGTGGCACATGAAGTGGTGTCTCCTTGTGGTTTCCGTGCGTGTTTTCTACCAGCTGGTGATGGTGAACACCGATGTGTGCTGTTGAGTAACAGTTTACCCGAATAGTCAGTCATCTGAGCAGACTGGACCTTCAGCCCGCTTCAGAGTCGGCTGCGTTATCAAGACTGGAAGTGGAGGACAGAGGGTTTGCTGTGTGAACGTAAGATTTCTGTCGACAGAGTCACATCTACACCTGTTCTTGATTTAACGCCGTTTCTGCGTGAAGGGATCTGTTTACACAGTGACTAGTATTTTAAGAGTTCGTTAGTAGCATATGGTCTGTCAACATGAACCACATCTGTATCTTTTCAGATTGGACAGAAACGTACCCTGTGAGTTAGCAGAATGATGGTATTTGTCTAGTGTTTTCCGTGCTCTGGAACGGAAGTGGAGGTTTCATTCCCAGCTCGCTGGGACAGAAGCACTGAGTCCTCTGAGGTGTGTGACCTGCAGGGAATTGTGCCGCCACTTCAGGGGATGGCATCGTTCGCACTCGGGTCCGCGGGTGGGTACGTCGGGTTAAGAGCGCAGAGCCCCCCAGCGCACGTGGGGTCTGCTCTCCACTGATCTCACTCGCTGCCTGAACCAGCCTCCTTATTTGTGGTTCTTCCTGAAAAAGGTTCTGACAGTCTCACTGATGCTGCGCATTCCCCCGTCAGCTGCTGTCTTTTTTGTGTTTGTTTCCTTGTTTCTGTATGTGACAGTTTCGTTCATGTGGCAATAAGAAGAAAGACTCCTTCCTCCCCTCTGTGAGTCTGGGGTTTGGGAACTCGCCAGGCAGCGGCTGCCTCTCTTCGCGAGCCGCGGGTGGGCGCTCTGGGAGCAGGGCGGGCATGGGGGTGGGCTTGCATCTCAGAGGCCGGAGTGCGCTTGGGCGTGTTCCCATAGGTTAGGTGGTCACTTTAGATTGGACTTGGCGCCAGCCTTGGGGGCGTGCAGGAGTTGTCCTCTGGTGCCGCCTGGGAGCTGAGAAAGACCAGTTGGAGGCAGCTTCAGCCTTGCGTTGTGATGCGCGTCCCTGGCTGTCTCCAGCACTCCAAGGTGTAAGTCATGGAGGCTGTGTTGGGCGCCATCACTGGTCCCATCTCAGATGAATCCCTAAAAAAAGAGGCTGGTGTCTCTGTCTTCCTGCCCTCAGGAGGTTTCATGAAGACCCACATCGTCGTGCTTAGAGCTCCGAGTGACATGATGTCTTTCTGTGCGCTGCCGCTGGACCGCAGACCGTGTGATTGACGTTTGGCTCAGGACCGGTTAGGTTACGAAATTATACGATTGGGGCTAATAAGTTTGTTTTCACTGCTACATGGACAGAGAAGCAGAATCTTGCTGACAACATTGGACGCAGAACTGTTGAGCGATGCGTCCGCGGTCCTGCAGCCGGTGTGCTGCGGGACGCGCATGGGATGTGGGCGTGATCAGGAGCCAGGCTGTCTCTGAGAGCGTCTTGTTGGTTGGGTTCTCCACAGTTTGCTCATTTGGTTTTAGCCTTCTTAGAGTTGAACACTGATGCAGAGAACAGCACGCGGAACTCACCTTGGTCTTGATCTGAACCCAGAGACGCTGCCTGCCTGTCAGGGCCGTGCGTGAGATCCCCTGCAAGTTCCTGACCTCAGGACATGTCCTTCCTCGGTGTCCCTCCCTGGGCCCTGTGATGCTGACCACATGGTGAGCAAAGCCAGCTGGAAGCTCACCGATAGCCTTCGAGTCCACCGAGTTGTAACTGCTCTTAGGAGCAAGGGACTTTCCAGAAGCTCATGGCTTCTTCCCGTCCCTCAGGGAATGGTGGGAAGGTAGCGTCCTCACACAGGGCCGAGCTCTCATCCAGTAAGTACGTGGTTCCTTCCTAAGTGGATTTTTTGTTGCGATGACTTAGGCGAGGCCTGCTGCTTGTTGGCGCTCGGTGTCTTTCTGGTGTCGTTCCGCAGGCAGGAAGAGGGTCCTGACGCGCAGTCAGTACATTGGCACTGCCCCGTGTGGTCATATTTGAGGAGTCACGTGATCACGTTAAAACAGCACGCGTCCGCTAGACAGTGTGGGGGATGTGAATTGGCCTTGATAACGTTCATTCTGACTCTGCCTCCCTAGAGACGGGGGACCCGTCTCCGGGCACAGTGGGCGCCTCCACCTGCCTAGCGGGAGGGTTGGTGCGTCCGTAGTCGGTGTCGGGCCGAAAGCCAGTGGTGGGAGAAAGGTTTTCAGGATTTTCACATTTGTATTAAAAGTTACGTTTTTAGGGGCGACTGGGTGGTACGGCGGTTAAGCGTCTGCCTTCGGCTCAGGGCGTGATCCCAGCATTGTGGGATTGAGCCCCACATCAGGCTCCTCCGCTGGAAGCCTGCTTCTTCCTCTCCCACTCCCCCTGCTTGTGTTCCCTCTCTTGCTGGCTGTCTCTATCTCTGTCGCATAAATAAATAAAAAAAATCTTAAAAAAAAAAGTAACGTTTTTATGTTTTTCTTTTCCTTTCATGGTTCCTTTATCGTGTATTCTTTTTCAACTAAGTCTGCAAATCTGCAGGAATGAGAAGCCCCTGGCCGTGTCCTGAGAAATAAAGGGATATCAGGGGCTCGTGTTTTCTTGACTCTCACACCCACAGATTGGTCTGTGAAGCTCTTAACGAGGCGAGGCGTTTGAGTCAGCATCCCCGAAATGGGAAGGCAGCAGGAAGGGGCATGGGGCGGTGAGGGAGGGCTCGCACTGGCTCGGCACCAGGTTCCTGTAGGGCAGCGGGCTCCTGGCCGGGCCATGTCCCGAGTTCCTGCCGGTGAGGGGCCGCCCGTTCTCTCCCAGGGATCGTGCATTTCCTGCGTCCCTGCTGAGCGTGTCCAGAAACACGGGTGGAGTTATGGAGCCGGGGTTGGTCTTTGCCCTTGGTCTGCAGGGACATCTTGGAAAGCTAGGCCCTGACGGGAGGCACGGAGGCGGCGTTGGCGGAGGGAATGTGTGCTCGCGCTGGGGGCACCTGCAGGCTCCTGACCCCGAGAAGGTGGTGATGGGCAAACCGATGGCACATAAGCAAAAACAGGGAGGTGACCGAGGCTCTCGTGAGCTCACCCAGCAGAGACGCTGCTTACAGTACCCCGTCCGTGTGGCTTCAGGAGCGGGGGCCCCCGACCCACAAAGGGTGGGCACCACAAGGGGGAGGCAGAAGACCCCGGGCTCCTGCGGGGCTGCCCGCGTCATTTCACGCTCTGTCCGTGTCAGCAGCTGCGGGTGCGGGGCTGTCCTCAGGCGCCGTGGACCTGCATGACGCTTGTGTCTCAGCTTTGATCTGACCCACCTTCTTCCTGTCCGGTCACACTGACCTCCTTTTCCCCACCGCTTCCCGTAGCCCAGCAGGCTGCCTGGACGTGAGGCCAGGGCCCTGAGCTGGGCCGCCAGCCTGGGGGGCACATGTCCAGGACCTGAGCTGGGCTCCCAGCCTGAGGGGCACATGTCCAGGACCTGAGCCGGGCTGCCGGCCTTGGGGGTGGGGGTCCAGGACCCTGAGCCGGGCCGCCGGCCTGGGGGGCACATGTCCAGGATCCTGAGCTGGGCTGCCGGCCTGAGGGGTGAGGGGGCCAGGACCCTGAGCCGGGCCGCCGGCCTGAGGGGTGGGGGTCCAGGATCCTGAGCCGGGCCGCCGGCCTGGGGGGTGGGGGTCCAGGACCCTGAGCCGGGCCGCCGGCCTGGGGGGTGGAGATCCAGGACCCTGAGCTGGGCTGCCGGCCTGGGGGGTGGGGGTCCAGGACCCTGAGCCGGGCCGCCTGCCAGGCTGCAGCTTAGTCTCTCCTCTGTAGCTGTGGTGTCTTGGCATCTCCGTGCTGACAGCATAGGGTCGGATGAGTGTTGTAAAGATTCTTCTGGTCAGAAGATGTTTGCCATGTGCCTCGTGGGCACGACCCTTTGAATAATACGAAGACGGGTCAGAACCCAGCCACGGCTCTTCCCGGGAGAGCCTTGAGCAGGGAGACTGGCGACGGCTCACGGCTCTGTCCTGCACTCATNCACTCAAAGTCTTAGCCGCTCAGTAAAGATGTGCTCCCACGTGTCCAGCAGCTGCCGTCTTCTGTTGGACGCCTGAGGATCGCGCTGAGCCCTCTGTGCAGGAGCCCAGCCGTGGTCTTCCCCTGACGACCAGCTTAGAAGGGCTTCCCCGTCGGCTCAGACCTCCCGCTCAGATGGGTCCTTTGGGGTGTGTAGCCCGTGGGGGTTGAGTGAGATGGGGGCGGCTCCGGCCTTGGCAGGTGGGGCCCAGCACAGGTGGTGCGGGTGAGGCTGCGTGTTCCAGCCAGCACTCTGGGGAGAGCTGTCACCCCCGCTAACACCGCTCTGTTTTCCACAGTGTGCTGGAGAAGAGAACTGTGTGGACAGTCGGACCATCTACGTGGGGCACAGGGAGCCCCCCCCAGGTGCTGAGGCCTACATCCTGCAGAGGCACCCCGACAACAGAATAGTCTCCTCCAAGGTGAGCTTCTCTCTGGGACCTTGTTTCCCGTGGGCCCTGTGGGGATGGCGGTTACCCGCCCTGCTCCTAGGGCCATCGCTGTGGCGGCTGCCCACCCCACCGAGCGTTGCTGTTGACTTCTGTGTGGGGTTGGCCCCTCATCCCACAGCTTGTCCTACAGCTGGTGGGACATGCGTCCTGTGTGTTAGACCACCTGTCCTTCATGTCTCTTTAATTATGCCATGCACACAGAAGGCCCGCTTCTGCCGCGGACATATTTGCCATCTGACCACGTGCCCATCCCAAGGCACTCCCCACCCGGGTCCCCCATCTGTAAAGTAGCGACGACAGTGAATGTCCCTGGTGCAGGACATGCGTGTAGCCCCCTGTGAATGGGGACACTGGGCACGTGTCCTAGTCTGCCAGGCAGTTGGTGTCGTAAGTGCCACAGGAATGTGGTGATTGGAATGTCCTCCCTCAAGTGAAGCCTGTGTTCTGCTTGACTGGAGCACGGGAACACTGAGGTACACTCCACGCACGGCAGAGTCTCCAGTCGATGGCTCTCCAGGATGGGTGGGGCGTTTGGGAACCGGCTTTGAACAAAAAAGGTAAATGACGGCGTCCCAGAGTTTGGAGAACTTCCCTTTAGTGGTATATACCCATGTGCCCATGCAGGCGTGCACACATGGCTGTGTGTCCCAGGTGTGCATACCTGTGTGGCGGCCCACGAAATCCACACTTGGCTGTCCCACATGTCTAGATATGTGTGGCAGGCCTACTGCATTCCTCTGTAAACTGTCAAAGATTGCCCTAAGTGAGATACACACCGGGACACGTGACCGAGCTGGACCTTCCCCGGGGTGCGGTGGGGTTCTTTGCCGCGGTGACCTGTACCAACCTGATGCGGTCTCAGAGTGCACTGAAGACCCTGTCACCGGTGTGCCCGACACAGAAAAGGAATCTCAAACACGTTTCTTAAAAATCAGCTCCTGCGCAGTTCAAATGCTTTGAGAATCAGGGACGTGCGCTGGATGCCACTGCCACGGGTGCCGCGTGAGCTGGGCAGGGCAGACGGCGGGGACGGATGATGGGGCTTGAAGCCATCCCCACTGCCCAGGGTCCAGCCAGCAGGACATTTGTCAGGCCCTTCAGCCACTGATGCCTTCCCGCTGCGGCTGGTTTGTCCCTGCAGGACAAAGCCCCCAGGACCTTCGGGTCCATGTGGAAAGTTCTGCACAGGGCCGTGTGGAGGAACCTTCTGGAAGGTTGACCTGGTTGACCGGGTGGTCCGAGGGCCTTCTTGACGCATTTGGTGGAATATAGCCAGAGGCTGAACGATGCTTTATTTAGGGCACAAAGTCTTGTCAGTGTTTTAGGGGAGACAGCCAAAAGAAGTGATTTCTAAATTGAATTCCTGAAGTTTTAGAGCCAGTTTATTATTTTCATTTTTTTCTTTCAAATACTCCCACAGTGATGTTGAGGTGCCGTGTTGCCTTCCCACGTTTTCTCCCCCTGGGGTAGCGCGCACCGGCCCAGCCCTGCCTCGGTTTCTGACGAAGGGAAGCAGTGTGCCGGGGGTGGAGGAAGGAGCCTCTGGGACAGACTTGCGGTGTCCCCGGGGGCTTCACATGGGTCCTTCCGAGGAAAGCTCCTTCAGAGCGGGAAGAACTGAGTCAGCATCCTTAAAGGGCAGGTCGGACTGAGGCCACAGACGGTGGGAGCCTGTATCTCTGCTCAGAGCGGGGGTGGGGGGGGGCCTGCATCCGCGCTCCTCTTTCTTCCTGAGGACATGCCCTTCATAGAGAGGCGGGGCCAGTGACTCAATGCCTGGCCACGGGAGATAATGGTGTGTGATTTCAGGAGAGAGCACACTCTGTCGCTAATCAGAGTCTGTATGGAAGAGGCTCTCTGAAGGCCAAGGACGGTGCCCCGAGCCCTGTTAGCGGGGTGGACGGTAGCCGTGACATCTGTCAGAGCACATAATTGCTTTCATTTAAAAACAGCTCAGAGTGTATGGAAAAAACAACTGGATTAGTAGAACCCACATCCACAACAGGTCTGGAGAACGTGTGTTGTAACATATCTACGTTTTCTTGGGAAGAAAACATTCATCTTAAAAGACCTCCAGCTTAGACAATGTGCACGCCCAGAAGCCTCACTCCGCAAGCNTGCAAGCTCTGTCCTGTTGAATCAGAGAGTTTTCACACCAGGGGGTGAAAAAGCCACTCCCACCGTGCTCGACTTCTGAGCTGTTCCATGGAAGGGCGGATATTGGCGATCAGTGATTGATCAGAGTTCGGTTTCCTTTCTGGGGGAGACACCCTGGGCAGGTGTCTGGGATGAAGGAGAAACAGGAGCCCACCCCCCAGCGTGTCCCCTTCCCTTTGCCTCTGATGACGTGAGAGCCCGCACCCAGCACCTGCTCCCACTCACGGGCACGCGCATCCCAGATTCACACCCAGTGGCTGCTCACACTTATGGGCACGCAGATTCCAGGTTCAAGAGGAGGACCGGGCACTGGTTCATCACTGTCACAAAGTTGTACTTTGGGGCACAGAATCCATGTGGCTCCCAGCTCTGACCTCAGGACACAACAGTTAAATATTAGGCTCAGGCTACACTGTCACGTCATCGAGAAAGCTGCGTCACTTTTGATTATGGGCAAGGGAAGAGTATCTTTACCAATTAGATGTGGGCGGACTTTGGAGTGTCTCCCGTCTGCTCCAGAACAACCCCGTGGGGCCACTGCTACTTACAAAGCCCGGCCCGTTGCAGGAGGAACAGCCTCAGAACAAAGCCTGTGGACTGACTGGTAGCTGTGAGTCTGCCCCTGCGCCCACACCTTCCCCATGGCACCGGCACTACCTCTCCCTGGCCCGTTGTGATGCTCACTCATTTTTCTAACAGCAGGGATCCAGAATGGGGCCTCATTTTTTGTTTCCTACATGACGGTCTCCCAGTCGTACATGAACGAGGAAGCTCAACCCTGCGTGCGTGGACGACCTTCCAGGGGAGATCGGGCTCCGTGCACGGCCATGGCGCTCGGCCCGTGTTCAGGTGCGGCACAGCCGAGGCCGCTTCCCGCATGTTCTCATTTGACGACCTGGCAGTCGGCAGAGAACGTACCGTGGGCTTATCTCTGGCTTCCTTCCACCACGTGACTGGGGCAGACCAGGTGGGCCCCGTTGTGTGTCCTGATCCGTGCTCCCAGTGACCCACAGAACCATGGCGACCGCCACAGAACTGAGCCGGGTGCTGGTGAGGTGTCCTGGTCGCAGACACTCCAGCGTGAAGTGTTCGCAGTGTGAGAGAAAAGCGAGGAATAGCGACTGTCTCGAGCTGTTCC
>NC_048224.1:140453988-140461852 GCF_002007445.2 Ailuropoda melanoleuca
GGTCCACACAGACACTCAGCTCCCCGGGCTTAAGGATGACGAAGCGTGTGCGGTGGCCCCTCCGTCCTCCGCCTGCGGGCTCTCGTGCGTCACCCAGTGCCCGTTTACTGTATCCTGCCGGCCCACACACTCACACGTGTTCTGGTTAGCACGTTGGGTTTTCACCTTTCTTGTCAGACGCCATCTGGAATTAGTGACGCTTTCTGACCACGTTAACAATCAGCAGTAATGACTTATTACGGTGATTGATCCTGTGAAATAGGGGATTACAGAGCGTACCGTTGAAGCCACGTGGCCTCTCCGCGCCTGGTTAGAAGAAGCAATCCCGCAGGTGGCTCTCAGTTCCAAATCCGAGCTGGCTCCGGGTACGCTGGACCTGGGAGGCAGAGAGGGGTCCAGAAACGGCGGCGGATTCTCGTGGCGTCCCAGGGCTCTTCCGTTCGGGAGCAGATGACATGCTGCTTTATTTCATTACACATTTGAAACGAAGGCTTTCTAACATGAAAACGTTCAAGAATAAGTAAGAAGTCAGAGAGTGACCTGACGAGTCTTTGTGTCCTTGACACCAGCGCCAGCGGCTCCCTCCGGGCGCCTCCGCGGTCTTCCGCCAGCGTTGTGAGCAGATCCTGAACAGCACTGGATTTTCATCTGTAGACACTTCTGGAGACGGATGATGGGCTTTTAAGTAGGGGCTTTCTCCGTTAATTTGACTTTGGTACTGGGTGACGTACGATAGGTACTTGGGGACATTTTTGAATCACGGATTAGTGGGTGCAGTGTGGGTGCTGGGCAGGAAGGCCGATTTCACAGGGTGGAGCCTTAAAGACAGTTCCGTCTTGAGGTCAGGAAGTCTGTGAAGGCTCACGGATCGATCTAGGCTGGTCACAGAAACACAAAAATGAGACATAAATGCCGTGACTGCCTGATAACTTAGCTTTCTTTTAATATCTACTTTTAAAAGTTAGTGAAAAGTAACAGTTTTTCATTATGGCCCGTTTAAGAGAAAAAATACTTACCTTTCTTAAACCCTTAAAAAGATTGCTTGTGTTTGTGGTGTTTGTCGAGCTGTAGAATTTTAATGTCCCCATTGTGTTTCTAGTACCAGTTTGAGCCAGAACTTTGCCCAGCGGCATTCCTCCAGGGCTCATGGTTGCGTACTTCCTTTACACATGAAAAACTAGAACGTGGCCCCTAAATAATTTGCTAAAGTTTACTTGATTTTTAATGTCAGGACTCCACAAAGGCAGTGGAATAAAGAGTAAATATTTTCTGAATTCCAGACAGTGGCCAGATTATCCTGAGGTAGGGTAGCAAACTAAGAATTCAGATCATGATTTTCTGTTTTTGTTTTTTTGTGAGGCTCGGAGGGGGGAGGGGAAAACATTGCCTATGTTTTGGGGAGAATTGGCAGTCAGGGTTGGGTTTTTTGTTTGTTTTTGCTTTTTTGGGGTTGAGAACCCAAGGTGAAGAAGTGTTCTCTGCCCTCCGCGTCTGGCTGCATTTCTGACCGGGAGACCTGCTGTTTGGTTCTCAGTCTGTTTGCACTCAAATGAAGAAAGCCTCGCGTGCGCACTTGACAAAATCCACCACGACTCCTGATGTTCAGGAGAACTTCATCTTGATAAAGAGCGTCAGTAATACACCCACAGCTAACCCGCTCCTGATGGTGGAAACTGAGGTGCTTTCACCCCGACACTGAGAATGACGCACACCCCCGCTCGCCGTCCTGTTCAGTGGCTTTCCTGGACGTCGTAGCCAGTACAGTGAGGAGGGGAAGGGATAAGGATGGCAGACTGGGCAGGAGGAAACAGGGCAAGTGACATCGTCTGTGGAGAAAATCCCGAAGAAAACCCCCAACGGAACCTGGTGGGACTTACGAACGATCAGAGCAAGGCCAGAAGCAAACAGTTGAATTCACAGCTTAAAATTTTCTGCTCTTCAAGAAACACTGTTAAGAATTACAAAGACGGGGGCGCCTGGGTGGCACGGGGGTTAAGCATCTGCCTTCGGCTCAGGGCGTGATCCCAGTGTTCCGGGATGGAGCCCCACATCAGGCTCCTCCGCTATGAGCCTGCTTCTTCCTCTCCCACTCCCCCTGCTTGTGTTCCCTCTCTCGCTGGCTGTCTCTCTCTGTCTAATAAATAAAAAATCTTAAAAAAAAAAAAAAAGAATTAGAAAGACAAGCCACTGACTGAGGAAATGTTGGCCAAACCCATAGCCTGTAGAGGTCGGGTGTCCAGCAGTATGCAAAGGGGAGGGTGCTGGGGGGTCAGTCGCGGTGGGGTCGGGTAGTACGCGGAGGGGAAGGGGTGCTTGGGGGGGTCGGATGGGGTGGGGTCAGGCCGCACTTGGAAGGCTCATAGACAAACACCAACACAGTGTTTACGGGGGTGGTGGTAATGACATCCGTCAACGCAGAAGGTAAGGAAACTCCTCCTGAGGCAAAGATGGGAAGTCTGGAGAGTAGGTGGCAGCCAGGACTGCTCTCCATCTCCTGCACGGGGAGGAGGCGTGCATGGGGCCGTCTCCACGCCGGCACACGACAGGCTCCCGATGCTGACTTGGAGGGTCGCTTTCTGTGGCCAGCTGGTGACGCTGTCACAAGACAGAAGAGAAGAAAGTAGTCAGGGAGGAACGCCCAACATGTATGTGTTAACAGTCGGACGTTTACGTTTTGTGAAACCTATTTTAGTGGGGAAAGTGTCGTAAGGCTACTTTGCAGGACGTGGAATCCCTGGGGCTGGGTAACGCGTGCTCTTCTGGAGAACGTGTTCTGTGTTAGCAGTTCATTTTTGTGCTCGACAAATGGATAGAACGTCTACAGAACGCTAGATGTTGCCTTCTGAGTTTTTTGTCTAAAACTAAACATTTTGTGCTCCAAAATCCAATGCTGTCATCATGTCGTAGATCACACTATAAAAAAGTAAGATGTGATCAAAATGACACTTCTTTGTTTTTCTTTTATACAGTACACATTTTGGAACTTCATCCCCAAGAACTTATTTGAACAATTCAGAAGAATAGCCAACTTTTATTTTCTTATCATATTTCTGGTGCAGGTAAGGCCGCTGTCTTTTTTTTGATCACTTAGTGTAAAGTCTAAGTAAGCAGCCCTTTATTCTGAGGAGGTTAGCTATGTCTGCTAACGAGAAAGAGCAGGACCCAGAGCCCTTCCTCTGTTTCTTCACGGACAAGTGCATCGTCGGTTCAGGGAGGCGTCTGAGCTGAAGCAGATGTGTGAAGAGTCTGCCTTGGGGCTGGTGTCCAGTCCTCGAGGGGGAATCAGGAGCTCCTGATCTTTAGGAGAAACTCGGCAGCCAAGCTAAGCGCCATTGGGTGGATCCTCGTTCCCGGTGCGCGTGGGGTAGAGCGAGAAGAGAGAAGACCATAGTGGGGCCTGAAGGAGGGAGCAGGATCTGATGTGTTTTAAGACGAGCAACCTCATTTTTCTCAATCATGCAGAATACAGTGGAAGGATGTCCCCATCATCAAGTTATTCAGATAATGTAATTGAAGTGTGGGACCAATAGCAGAGCAGTAAGTTAAAATAAAACGCATGCCACAGTCCGACTTGTGCCTTTGCCACCGTTAGTGAGGCTTCTTTAAGCAGGTCCCTGTCTAGAGCAAACGACCCTCAGCTTCATGGTAAATAGGGTGACGTGCCCCCAGTCTCATTTATCTCCAGTGGGGGGATAAAGTGGGATTAAAAGAAGCAAAAGCAGGTGTTCTTGCTCGCGGTATCGGCCAGCCGGTCTGCCTAGAGTCGCTAGGACGAGCTTTGAGGTCGGCTCTAATTCTGCTTTAATTACAGTTGATCATCGACACGCCCACGAGTCCTGTAACCAGCGGGCTTCCCCTGTTCTTTGTCATCACCGTCACGGCTATCAAACAGGTGAGACGCCTGCAGAGAAGAGGGGAGACCCAGCCGTCTTGTTATGTAATGTCGCCTTTTGTCCAAAGCAAAGTGATCTGGTTTGTTCAGTGAATCCACAGGAAACTTAGTTAAGTTCTAGACGTTCATTTTGGTAACTTAGATTGACACTTGAGCTAAAATAAGACAGATTAGGTAACGTAGCAGCTAGGGTGGTGTCCTATGAGTCTGAGGAGGAAACCAAGATTCTCACATTCAGAACCGACCAGAGGTGGAAACTACTCTGAGAAGAGTTTCTTAGCCTGTCCACACTCTGGACTGTTTGAACGACAAGGACCCGCTGTGGGCAGAGTCCGGGCTGCGGTTTCCTAAGCGAGCGCACGGACTCCTGACTCACCACGCGCCTTGGGCTCTTCTCCGTGGTCCCGGTCGCTGACGGTGGGAAGAATGCGTCTCGGTTACGTCCACTGATCATCTGGCCATCTTAGTGCTGTAGCCATCACCTCTGTCTGGTTCCAGAAATTTCCCATCCCCTCGGACGGAGGCCCTGTACCCGCGAGCAGTCCCTGCCGTCCCCGCCCGAGCCCCCAAGAGCCCCTGGTCTGTGTCTGTCAGGGCAGTGTCTCCGCGGTGTGGGTGCGAAGGAGCCCTTTGTCCTTTCGGTTTGCCTTCCCTTGGTGACTAATGATATTGAGCGTCTTTTCCTGTGCTTATTGGCCTTTTGTGTGTATTTCTTCAGAAACACGTCATCAAGTCCTTTGTCCATCTTAAAATTGGGTTTTTTGTCTTTTTATTGATGAGTTGCAAGAACTCGTTAAATGTTCCAGAAACAAGTCCCTTATCGGCTGCAGACTTTTGAACCTAATGATGTTTATATTTCAGGGTTGATAGGTCAGCCTTTCATTGGGAGATCTGGATAATTTGTAAAATGAAATTTTACTAGTGGAATTGTTGATGGTCCAATTCTTGCTGACAAGCCATGCCTTTCTGGTGTTAGTCTTTCAGTAAAAGTAAAACGAAGTGTGTATTTTGCATGAGAACAGCCCCTGGATGATGGTGGTTTACCGCAGAGTGATTTTCTCTAGATGAGAAACAATGTGGAACGGGATCAGGTTACCTTCCAGTGTGTGTGTCAGGAGCCCTCCGGGCTGCCTTCTGCCAGCCTCGCTCATCTTCAGTGTGACAGTGTCTACACAAGACAGTGTGAGGAGCGGTGAGGAGCGTTGAAAGATGTCTTCCTTTCAATTTGGGTTTTATGTCTCATGCACCAGTAATCTGGAAATAGATTTGAACAAATGATTTTACTTCACACGCATTAGATTGGCTTTTAAATGTGGAAGCCTGAAGAGCAGCCCGGGGTGCTAATGTGGTCAAGTGCGTGCACCTGCCGCTGATGGGCGCACGGTGGCGCCATCTTGGAAGACCGTCTGGCATAACTGATGGAGTGGAGGCCGTGAATGCAGTTAGTGCATATTATGTGCATCCCAGGATAGACCACAGAGGCCCGGTGGTGTGTCCTGGGGTGTTCATTGCAGGCCTTTTTGGGGAAGAAAAACTAGGGACAGGTTGTCCTTCAGTGAGGCAGTGGGCGGCACGTTTGTTGGGTGTGTGGGGGCTACGGTGCGGTGGTTTAGATGAGTGAGCCCCGTTGTATGGAAAATGGCATGTTGAGTGACAACGGAAATAGTAGGCTGCAGTCAAGCTTTTGTAAACACTGAAAGCAGCACTTCGGTTGCTCGTGACACGCACGTGTCATAAAAGTGTAAGACCATGAGCAGGAAGGAGCCTTTTTGAGCAGGAAGAGCGAGAAGGGGGATGGTGAGCAGAACGGAGGGGTGGAGTGTGTGGGTCATCTTTAAAGATCTCTGAGTGGTGGGCTCAGTAAAGTTCGGTGCTTCTGGTTCTTGTCTCTGAATGTTGGAAGGGTAACCCCCTCACTCCGAGAGGCTGGCGTAGAGTGCTGTGTGACGGCCTCCGCAGGAGCGTGGAGGAGGAGACCCTCGAACGCCGGCGGTCAATGTGGGCAGGCAGAAGCAGGGTGGAAGGAGCCCCAAGCTCCTGTGGAGCCTCCCCCCCGCCTGAGCCTCTTCACCTCACTTCTCGGGGTTCCTAGCTCCCCACCCCTCCACCTGCCCCCCGTCCCTCTCCTCCTCACCTCCGCAGACCTCAGGACACCTCCCTGCTCTGGCTGCTGCACTGGACGACTTGGATGGCCCTCACCCCTCCCGTCCTCAGCCCTGGCTCCCTGGTGACCCCAGCCCACACGTACAGGGGATCCGATGCCCTTCCTTGCAGCTCAGGAAGCCCCCTTTGGGGAGCCTGGCGCCTGCTAGTCCCAGATGTGCGTCCTCCCACCTGGGTGCTCCTGACAAGCGTCTGACTCCCTCTGTTCAATCTCCAGTGACTTCAGTGAGTCAGGCAGTTGCCCAGAGCCCTCCCTGGCTGCCCACCCGCCTTTCCTACTTGGCTTTCTGCATGCCCCACGCTGACCTCAACCCTCCGGGCTGGCCTGGCCCCTGTCCCCTCCCATGTCCGATCCTGCCCCTTCATGCTGTTTCCCGTGGTATCACCTCCTCCTTTATGGGCAAGCGCTGAGCATCCTCTGGGGCCAGCTCGGACCCCTCTCCGCTGAGCCTCCGGCACACGCATTGGCACGCATCATAGGGGTGCAGGGTGCCAGCGGTGGGGCCTGCGACATGCTCACTGGGTCAGAGGACCAGGTGAGGCTCACACCTGGGCCTGCAGGAAGGGGAACAGGAGACCCCATCCTGGTCCTCCCGCCCGAGCGAGGCCCTGGCCACAGTGCCGACAGCAGCTACACGTGGTCATCCCAGTGGACTCGAGCACAGACAGTAGACACGTGTCCCATGGGAGGACGTTCAGAAGCCCCACAGCAGATGGGAAAGTGGAGCTTCCAGGGGCCTCGGGGCTCATGTGTCCCTATCATTGCAGGCGCCAGGTGCAGGGGGCAACCGCCTAGAGGGATGGATGGGCCAGCACAGCAGCGGGGGCCACGAAGATGTGGGCAGATTGCGGGTTCACTTAAGGTTGACATGTAGGACTTGGGGGGGGGGTGTTGGTGTGAGAAAGGTACCCTCTGGTTTTAGTGCAGTCTTGCTGCTGGTCCCACGGCCGAGGCCGGATGCGTGTACCCACAGTGTGGCCCATCTGAGGGCCCTCTGCGCCTTCTGCTCCAGCTCACGGGTATCTTCTCTCCCCTTCAGGGCTATGAGGACTGGCTTCGCCATAAGGCAGACAACGCCATGAACCAGTGCCCGGTGCATTTCATCCAGCACGGCAAGCTGGTTCGGAAGCAGAGCCGAAGGCTGAGGGTAAGCAACACGGCGCTTCTGCCAAAACTGGGAACAGTTAGAACCCAAACAGCTTCAGTGTAGCGGGGTTTACTTCAGCCACACCTGTGCCCAGGATCTCTGCATTACTGGGTGCAGGCCCAACTGCGCCCCCAGACCCTTCTCAGTAAGCTAAGCACCTGCCACTCTTTCCGTAACTTCATTTCTTACTTACTTGAAGTTGTCGTAGGCTTTCTCTTTCACAGCAGTCTAATTCGCAGACCCCGTCAGGGTTGTCCAGCCAGTCAGGATAGAGGAAGCTCCAGGACGCTGTTGGAACATTGTTCTAGAACACGGCAAATTCCGCTAGCTGGGAACTGAGAGCTTAGGCGGAAAGCTCACTGAAGGTTACGTTTTCAGTCCCTGTTTCAGTGAGCCGTGAGCATAACTGACGTGTTTGTTTATGTCACCTGCGTGTGCGCCAGCCGGCGGTGTGGTCGCTAAGGCTGGGCCCTGAGCAGTGTTAGCCGTGAGCCCAGGGACGGAGCCCGGCTGGGCCCTCCTGCCTCCTCCTCATGCCCGGCAGCCTCTCATCTCTAAAGCGCCCCCATCCCTCTATCTCATGCCCATCCCCCACCTATGCCCATGCTCCACCCCATGGCCATCCCCTCACCCCATTCCCCCATCCCCCCTCCCATCCCAT
>NC_048224.1:140462029-140532586 GCF_002007445.2 Ailuropoda melanoleuca
TCCCTCCCTCCCCCCCATCCCCCCCCACTCCATCCAACCCATGACCCACCTGGAGGACTGCTCACGTGTCACCAGCACATGGCCCATCTTTGTGAACCTAGTCCAACACGTATCATACACACTATTGTGTGTATTTTGAAGATTTTAAGCAGCGTTTTTTTTTTTTTAAGATTTATTTTTTTTAAAGTAATCTCTGTGCCCAGTTTGGGGCTTGAACTCACAACCCCGAGACCAAGGGTCTCTTGCTCCACCGACTGAGCCAGCCAGGTGCCCCTGCATCTTCTTTGTTCCATAAATTTTCCTGTCCAAGTGTTTTAGGACCTTTTTTTTTTTTTTAAAGATTTTATTTATTTGACGGAGAGAGACACAGTGAGAGAGGGAACACAAGCAGGGGGAGTGGGAGAGGAAGAAGCAGGCTTCCTGCTGAGCAGGGAGCCTGATGCGGGGCTTAATCCCAGGGCCCTGGGATCATGACCTGAGCTGAAGGCAGATGCTTAACGACTGAGCCACCCGCCACCCAGTTGCCCCTGTTTTAGAACTTCTGACTGAGCTCCCCTCACTTCGCCTGGACTGGTGATGATTTCCTGGCCGTCACGGGGTTTGGGACGGAGTGCTGGTGGGGGCCCTGTGCACATATTAACAGACCTCTTCAGACCCCAGGCCCTTCGTGCACTTCCCTTAATGACCGTATTTCCTTTGCAAAGCCTTCCATACTTTCAGTAAACAGACCTAAATAGCATCAACCCGCAGAAAGTTGCATTTTTAATGCCTTGATCTCTTACGGGAAATGTCTGCTCTGTAGCCGGCCAGTTGGAGCCGAGAGGGCTCTGCACAGACCGGGTGCCACAGGGCCAGGCTTGCGGAGGGGCCCGAGGCCATTCGAGAAGAGTCTGCAGTGGTCCGTCTCTAAGATTCTGTTATCTCAAGACTGGTGGGGCGTAAATGGAATTGTACAGGCTTCATGTGGGGACTGGGGACTGGTGGGGAGGTCCACCCCTCCTGTGTATCAGGAGCACTTCCCCTCCTCCCTTGTCACAGCTGCTCACACCTGCCAGTTAAAGGGATTTTTTGGATCGACACCTTCCTGCAGGAGTAATTCCCACTCAGACTCATTAACAAATGCTTGAACTTGTCCAGCTTGGGCTCAGTCAAGGATAATCCTGTTATGGGGGTTTGTGTTTTCACTGCAGAATATTCCATCGTAATATGCTTTGATCCTTCCTGGGTCTAAAGTTGGTCCATCGAGACCCCCACCTGGTCTTTCCACGGTTTGGACAGAATCCCCGGCACACAGTCCTTCCCTGGAGTGCCCACATCCACACATCTTCCTGCAGAGGAAGAAGCCCCTGCCCCATGGGGGCCGCCACACCTAGGCTGTCTGTCTGTCTTGCAGGTTGGGGACATCGTCATGGTCAAGGAGGACGAGACCTTCCCCTGTGACTTGATCTTCCTCTCCAGCAGCCGCGCAGACGGGACCTGCCACGTGACAACCGCCAGCTTAGACGGAGAGTCCAGTCACAAAGTACTTTTGTGTGGGGCCCTGCGTGGGGCACTGTGCCCGCTACGCCGTGTGGCCGGCCGCTGCGGCACCGTGCTTGCAAACCCAGTGATTCCAGGGGTTATGGAGCAACCTGGGCAGCTGGGCCAGCCACACGGCTCCTCGCTTTGCTTCTCCCCGCATCCCACCGTTTCCGGTCCCCCGCTTGAGAGTCCGTAACCACCAACCACCTCGGGTTAACAGAAGTCACTTCCTGTTGTTTCTTACCTGTATCATCAAGCAGAGGGACCAGGATGCCAGGGGTAGATTGTAGGAATTTGGAAATTTTTCATTTTACTAGTCAAATTAGTGTCTTTACGAGACTAGAATTATGTGAAAAGTCACACAAGTCTAGATTTTTGAGGACTGTCACTGTATGTAATGAGTGTCCTTTTGTTAAAATATCTTAAGGACTTTCTGAACTTACAATTAATTTCTTATACTTGTTATGGAATTCTGTCCTGCCAGTTGGTGCTACAGAACTTTAATTAACAGTCACAAAAGAGTAGAGCATATCACTATTTAAGGATTTCATTATTTTAAGAAAATAGGAGCTTCCAAGGGGTTCAGGAAGGTGAGCAAGGCTCAGGGACCCCACCATGTCTGAGGCGTTGGCAAATGGCAGTTAATGGTGGGATTTCTACGGTGGGAAGAGGTATTTTCCTCCTTTTATGGATCATTCAGATCATTGTATAAACCCTGTGGGACTTCTGGGGTCCGTTTCCTGTGCAGGCATCCGAGAGGGCTCCCATTCCGGCACGATTGATCATGTCTGTGGAGGGTGGGAGCCCCTGGGAGAGTCGGGTGACTGTGGAGTCAGGTGTGTGGAGTGTGGGGATCATGTTCCCGTGTCCGTGACACTCGGCGAGCCACATGGACCCTGGCTGTTGGCACCAGGTGGCCCCTCGCGCCCGTCCTGCGAGAGGGATGCCCCAGCATGGCTAGTGAGTGGCTGCAGCAGGTGTCCGGTGGGACCGCGGCTGTCGAGACGTGATGGCCGTTTCCCCGTCCAGGACAGGCAGGTGCTCCGCTGCACCTTTTGTGCGATTGGGCTCAGCGTCCCGTTCGTGTGCTCTCTGACGTCACGTCTGCATATTTGACTGGGCCTGGGTGCTGCAGTTACCGAGTCCTTCAGGTAACTTGAAAGACACAGGGGCTCCCGCACTGGTCACGTTACCGCCCGTGTGACCTTAGGCAGGCATTTTTAACCTTTGCAGTTTTCACATCCTGATGTGGGGACAGACCTGTCTTTAGGGGCTCTTACGAGAATATAGTTAGATACTTCCCTGACGTCCCAGGTGCACAGTAGGTGCCCCAGAATGTTCTAAAAGCTGCTGCTGCCGTGATTTATCTCCCACCTGTCTTGATCTGTGGCACCCTTTCCTGCCCAGCACTTGGTGGCCGGGAGAACGGGAGGACATTCAGAGACACACTGTGTGCAGCAGGCCCTCACACGCGGCTCCGAGCCCACCCATTCACGTTAGTGATGCCGTCTGCCCTGGTGCATCCGCATTGCCTGGGTCATGTTAGAAATGCCATTCTCGGGCCTCCCAGACCCACCGCATCAGAAACCAGGGGCCGGCCGGGCAGTCGGTGTCCTGCAAGCCCGCCGGGGTCCGAGGCGCGCTCACGTTCGTGGAGCCCTCTGTCTATGCCGAGCGCATGGCTGTGCGGGGAGAGCGCCAGGCCCGAGCAGTTTGTGATGCCAGAGACGCACTGTGCACACAGTAGGGCATCCTATGAGGAAAAGGAACATTGACTCCTAGATTTGTTTTCTGACGGGGAGCCGTCACAGGGACGGATTTAAGTGTCCGTTCTGAAGCAGGATCTCCCCCGCTTGAGGGCGGTGGGCGAGCGCAGGAGTTTCCTGGTGCCTCGCAGACGAATGCCGCCAGCGCCCGTGATCCCGTAGCTTGTTAGCATCCACACACGAGTTCGCGTTGACTGAGGGTACTTGAGCGTTTACTCACACGTTCTCTCTGACTCGGCACCGCGGCTCTGTACTCGGGCTGAGTTACAGGCACGGCGGGTGACGTGGGGCGCCGACCCCCCTTGGCCGTCAGGTGCGCGTCCCTCGTTAGGTTGTGAATTCACCTTTCTTGTCGATCTGCAGACTCACTATGCCGTTCAAGACACGAAGGGGTTTCATACTGAAGAAGATATAGACGGCTTGCATGCCACGATTGAGTGTGAGCAGCCCCAGCCCGACCTGTACAAGTAAGTCCGTCCGCTTTCCCTGTCGTTCCCGCCCCACCCCCACCCCCGAGCACAGCTCCTGCTCCCTACCCCTACTCTGCTGGCGCCGTGCTTGTCTGGAGAGGGAATGTAAACCCCTGCTTAAAAATTAAGACCAAGCCAGAAATAAAATAATTTACTTAATATTTTCAGAGTCCAGCAACATTAAAATCTGTAGCTATTTTTATGCAAATATTTGGGCTGGCTTAATGGAACTAAGTTTATTGGAGAAAAAGTGATTTTCTGTAACTTGAGGAACTGATTTTAAGGAAAATCCCTGGAGTCTTAGGCTAATAGGAACAGGAAGAAAGTAAAAGAAGAAAGGGGGAGGAAGCCGATGAGCTTTTGACCTGGAACGCAGCCCTTGAGCGGAGCGCGCTTCCGTCCTGGAATGGAAGCAAGAGGCGGTGTGGACAGCGGGCGCCCGGCCCGCCTCTCCCGCCCCAGCTGCGTGGCGCTGACCTGGCTTCTCTGTTGCCAGGTTCGTCGGCCGCATCAACGTCTACAACGATCGGAACGACCCCGTGGTGAGGTGAGGACAGACGCGGTTTCCATCTGTGCTGTCAGATTATGGTGGATTCTTCTATTACTGATAGAGGCTTTCGTGGTTGCTGCTCTGGTGGGTTTTAGAAGTAGAATTCGGCTTTCCCAAAGGTCCAGGTCCCACCGTCTTCTCTGGTTTCTCCTGTGAGTATAGCTGTTCGTGCCAGCAAGCTGATGGTGTTCGTGGGAAACGTTGTCTCACAGTGTTAGGAGCCTATCGGACGGTGAGCCGCTGCCCCCTGAGAAGTGCTCTTTGCCTTGACAGACGAGTGTGTCTTTAGTCTTGGAGCTGAGCAGTTTCTGACGTGAGGCCATTTTACTGGCATGTATGTGTCTACTTGCCACCGTCACTGGCACCCGTTTTGGCTCTAGATGCAGTCTAGATGTAAGGGGATGTGTCTCGTCCGGGGACCGTGTAGGTCACACCCACGGGTTGTGGACAAGGATCCACACCCACCAGGTGGCAGTGCCCTGGAGCCAGCCAGTGGTCGGATGCGTGTGATCTGCTCTCATCCAGCACCGGCTCTCCACATCCCCAGGCCTGCCGGTGTGTCATCTGGACATGGTTTCCAGGTCTAGTGGGTCTTTGCCGTCGTGGTAATCGAGATGGACCGTGTAGGAAGTTGACTTTGAGTGGGATTTGGAGCTGACCATTTCTATAAGCTCCTGCCTCCCCTGTGTTGGAGAAATTATTTTTCTTTCCACTTAAGCGGTTTCCAGATTGTCGCTGTCCTGGTGTTACCTTGTGTGTCAAGGAAAACAGTTGCCTAGAAGTAGAAATAATCTCAGTGGGAAATTGATGGCAAATAAATGTAAGACCGTGGGGCCCCTCTTGAAGTTGTTTGTTTCATGGAAATGGTTTGTGGCTTCTTGAGTCGTGGCCGTCGTCCATCAGCACGTTCACGGTGCTTCTGAGAGGTCGTGGAGGCACGGCCGCAGTCTTCCCGAAGCAGGTGCTGGGACGTTCCTAGTTTTTGGCAGAAACAACCTGCGTTTCTGTCTCGTGATAAGTACTGTTTGAAGAACGAAGCTGACTGAGATTCATTCAGATTGTTGCTGGGATGAATCAGAAGGAAACATTGAGACGAGGTTTAACGGTAGCTTGGGAAGGCCATAACGACTGTGTGTCACATGTTGATACTAAGTCTTGTTTTGCTGCTTAGGTACATACACCATTCAGCAGACTTTCAACATTTGAGTATTACAGGTATTTGTAAATTCGCGGTGTGGACAGTGATGAATGATACATCCCAGTTCTTCATCCACTCAGAGTGCTGCTTCTTTGTCCTCCCTTGTCCAAACTAGAAACAGAGTACTTTTTAAACTAAATTATTCTCTGATCTCCCAGAGACACTTTTTAAAAGGGCCGTTTGTTTTCCTAAGCACGTTCAGCGGGCATGTAGTGTGCCGCTTGCAGAGGCTGACGGTCCTTGTAAGAGGACCAGATAGCGAGTGTGCAGCCCCGGAGCATCCGTGGCGGTCAGGCCCGGCACGAGTGCCGAGACCGCGGAGCTGCCCTGGGCAGACGCGTCAGGTCAGACGTGCCCTGGGCAGCAGCCTCCCGCCCTCATCCTCCGCGGGCTGCGGACCCCGAGCTGCATCAGCTAAATGTACGGAAGGCGCCAAGTCCGTGGCGTTCAGCAGGCTCTCTGCTTACTGTGGTGACGGGACGTTCCGTGCGCTGAGACATCAAGAGCACGCGTCCCTTCCCGCTGCAGGGGAGATCAGGAGAACGCTGACAGCAGCGACATTCACAGACTGCATTCTGCTCCTTACTCTCTTCTACTCGTGGGAAGTGAGAGCAATGAGGATCCACCCACAGGGGAGCCCCGAGAACACGAACCCCCTAAAGGCAGAGACTCGGTCTGTTGCTCACCGTGGCGCCTTGAGTGCTTAGGGCCTGCATGTTCCTTCACGAGTGACTTTTGACTTCCTCAGTTGTTGCTTCCCTGGAGTAGCAGGTGCAGGGGGTCCGGATTTGGAGGCCACCTGCCCACAGACGGCCCTTGTGGGTTCGACTGCCATGGAGGCGAGTGCCTGCGGTGTTCCGTGTTTGAAAGTAAGACCGGATCCCACAGGACTCACAGAGTCTCCCTGAGGATGTGGTGGGAACGGCTGAATCCTCTCGAGTCACAGACACCACCTTCTCGGAAATTTGGAGCCTCTCCGTCGGTCTGGGTGGGCTGGGAGCCCGCATTCCTGACGAGGCCCCGTCAGAGAGCAGGCGCCCTCTGGGCCCTTCCACAGAGCAGGTTTACCTCCTGGGGGGAGGCTGCATGCTCCCACGGAGCCAGGCTAACTTTCGTAATCCAGATAGAAGCTACTCCACGTTTAAATGATTTCCCCTTGAAACGGAGTCTGTGAGGCGCAGGCCTTGATCTCCCCCCTGTCTGCTGCCTTGCCCTACGCTGGTCCTCCTATCGTTGCAGGCCCCTGGGGTCGGAGAACTTGCTTCTCAGAGGAGCCACGCTGAAGAACACCGAGAAGATCTTTGGTCAGTGTCTCGGTTGGTGAATCATGACTAACAGCTTCTAAAGTTAAGGGCGTGTTGACCGGTGAAAGTCCGCCGTGCTGCCATGAGCGCATCTCTCCGTGCTCCGGGGCGGACTCGGTGGCGGCAGTCATCAGTCCGAGAAAACCCAGCCTGGCGGGTCACGCTGCCCATGGGGCAGGGCCGCCTGACGCTTGTTTGCGTATCAAGTACCTGTAATTTCTGACTCAGAAACATAAACTTAGGTCCACGAGAAACTCGCACAATATAGTTCCGCAGGGATTTCTTTCAATGGCCGCGTTTCTTGGGTAGTATCTCCCGTCTCTAGGAGTTATTTCAGTCTTTGAATTGAGAAAACTTAAAAATACACACGTGTGCCCTTTGTCTGAAAACCCAGGATAGTAAAATCTGATCTTCGAGAAAAAGTAGAGATTGATCTCTATGCAGGGAAAAGAGTATTCCTTTAGTCTGAGGCACCGCGGTGTGGGACCCTTTCTGAACGAGCAGCTAGCTTGCCTGGTGAAACGTGAAATATGACTTGTTTTGTCCACAGTTCAGCTTTACCGTTGCTGTGTCGTTCCTGTGCAGAGGTGAGATACGCCTGTGTTACTGTCCTCACGTTGGCTCTTCTGCTTTCCAGGTGTTGCCGTTTACACAGGCATGGAAACCAAGATGGCGTTAAATTATCAGTCGAAATCCCAGAAACGATCTGCTGTAGAAAAGTGAGTCTCAGTACCCCTCTGAATTGCGTAAAGCTCCACGACCTAAAGCCGTCACGAGCCCCTGAAGACGTGAAAGCATTTCCCTCTTGGCGTCATTAGTAATCCTGTCGTGGTCTCCAGGGAGCCGGGAGCGCTGGGTGCTTGGCAGATGGTCTTGTTCTGCAGGGTCACCAATGACCACACACCCTCAGCCCACGTCTGCAGGCTCCCTCGTGTGGACGCCTGAAGTCCCAGCAGCCCCTTTCACGGATTCATGAAAACGTCAAAACTGGGTCACTTTCAGCTTTGGGTTGTTGGAAACCATGTGTTTTCCTGAGGAAAGCATGAGCAGAGAAAATAGTGTTCTTTTCACAAAACAGTAAAATCCTTATGATGACAAGCCAAGTATAGAGCTGGATTTGTGAGAAACTTTGTCTTCTTTGCCTTTTGTGCGAGTGTACCCCTGACCGGAAGTGGTTATAAACTATTTAATAGAGCTGTGTGGGACTTGGAGATCTCTGGGAAGACTGGGAGGGTGTCTTCTGCCCGCTCTTGCAAGCTGGGTTCAGCACGGTCATGGGTCTGTCTGTCCATCGACAGCTATACGAAATGTGAAAATGGAGATTTGGCGCTCAGTAAGCAGACATGCTTCGTTCCCAGATGTCTACATCGACAAATGGTTTTTAGAAATAGATGCTATAAGATCAAGCCTCTTCACACAGCCTGCTAGGACATCGGCCAGGGATTCCGTGTTTCCCTCCCTGCTGCCCCGGCGATCGTCTCTAACTGTAGAACCCCCTGGCTGGCACTTCGTGGGGGATGTCCTAAGTCTTAGACTCCCAGACCGTGCGGTCAGCATTGCGGCTGCGTGTGCTGCCCTCCAGTTCCCGGAGCTTTCCCTGTGGGCCCTAGAATCCCACCCCTGAGGGCACGGGAGGGGCTCAGATACGGGCGAGCTTCTCTTCTCACTTCTGTGGTGCCAGCGGATGGGGGCTCCTTTAGAACTTGGTCTGTGTCTTGACGGCACGTTGGCCCTGGTGCTCGAGGAAGGCTCTTCATCAAGCAGTCACTGAGCACCGTTGCTGTCTTGTGTTCTAGATCCATGAACGTGTTCCTCGTCGTGTACCTGTGCATTCTGGTCAGTAAAGCGCTGATAAACACCGTCCTGAAGTACGTGTGGCAGAGCGAGCCCTTCCGAGATGAGCCGTGGTATAACCAGAAAACCGAGTCAGAAAGACAGAGGAACCTGGTACGGGACGTGCCCGCCTCTGCAATGATCAGAGACACCCTGTGGGAGATGTTCACTGACTGGCAGCTGCATCCCCTGCCTCCCTACCCGTGCACGCTGGTTGCTCCTGCCTTATTTGGGTATATGAGTGTGCGGTCTGGAAAGGGATTGGCTCCCACGGTGAATTCGTGAGGGCAACAGCGTGAGTCCTGCTGCTGCTTCTAGAACCCAGGGTGTGTCCTGTCTTTAGAGTGCTCAGCAAATGCTCATTTAGGATCCTGAGACAAATGGTACCTACTTACGGTAAGGAAAGGAGAAAAGGAGAATCTCAACTATAGGAGAATTATGGTACGAATGGATTTTATTTTTCCTCAGGGAGATTTCAGCTCAGTTGCTCATCTTTATCAAATCTGATTTTTCCCTAAGCCAGTGTGTTCAAATAATTTGACTGAATTGCCTGTACTCAAAACAGTAGTTCCCTGCTAGGCTCCCAGAGGCCAGACCTGAGCCATGTGTCTCCAGAATAGGGCACAGTGAGTGCAGAGTGGGCCGTGTGCACATCTGAACCTGGATGCTGTGAGTGCAGAGTGGGCCGTGTGCACGTCCGGACCTGGATGCCATGAGTGCAGAGCTGGCCGTGTGCCACGTCTGGACCCGGATGTAGTGAGTGCTGAGCGGGCCATGTACAGGTCTGGACCTGGATGCAGTGAGTGCAGAGCGGGCCGTGTGCACGTCCGGACCTGGATGCAGCGAGTGCAGAGTGGGCCGTGTGCACAGCTGGACCTGGATGCAGTGAGTGCAGAGTGGGCCGTGTGCACAGCCGGACCTGGATGCAGTGAGTGCAGAGCAGGCCGTGTGCACAGCTGGACCTGGATGCAGTGAGTGCAGAGCGGGCCATGTGCACGTCTGGACCTGGATGCAGCGAGTGCAGAGCGGGCCATGTGCACGTCTGGACCCGGATGTAGTGAGTGCAGAGTGGGCCGTGTGCACAGCTGGACCTGGATGCAGTGAGTGCAGAGTGGGCCGTGTGCACGTCCGTACCTGGATGCCATGAGTGCAGAGCTGGCCGTGTGCACGTCTGGACCCAGATGTAGTGAGTGCTGAGTGGGCCATGTGCAGGTCTGGACCTGGATGCAGTGAGTGCAGAGCGGGCCGTGTGCACGTCTGGACCTGGATGCAGTGAGTGCAGAGTGGGCCGTGTGCAAAGCTGGACCTGGATGCAGTGAGTGCAGAGCAGGCCGTGTGCACAGCCGGACCTGGATGCAGTGAGTGCAGAGTGGGCCGTGTGCAGGTCTGGACCTGGATGCAGTGAGTGCAGAGCAGGCCGTGTGCACAGCCGGACCTGGATGCAGTGAGTGCAGAGCAGGCCGTGTGTACAGCCGGACCTGGATGCAGTGAGTGCAGAGCGGGCCATGTGCACGTCTGGACCCGGATGTAGTGAGTGCAGAGTGGGCCGTGTGCAGGTCTGGACCCGGATGCCGTGTGNCGGATGCAGTGAGTGCAGAGCGGGCCGTGTGCACGTCTGGACCCGGATGTAGTGAGTGCAGAGTGGGCCGTGTGCAGGTCTGGACCCGGATGCCGTGTGCAGAGCAGGCCGTGTGCAGGCCCGGACTAGAGTCCCCACCTCTCCTGTGTTGAGGCAGATCAGGTGACCCTCTTACCCCACCCCCACAGGGCAGGCTCACTCCTGGTCTGCGGCTTTCACGGTGCTAAAATCAGGTGACAGGCAGCTTAGCGATGGCCGCCCCCAAATAACGCTTATGTTTGGATTTAAAGCGGAAGCCTGTATTGTAAACAGCGCCAGTGCGACCCGAGCAGAGCCCCGTGCCGCCGGCGGGGGCGCGGGAAATCACGCGGTGTCTCTCAGTTCCTCAGGGCACTCACGGACTTCCTGGCCTTCATGGTCCTCTTCAACTACATCATCCCCGTGTCCATGTACGTCACGGTGGAGATGCAGAAGTTCCTGGGCTCGTACTTCATCGCCTGGGACGCGGAGATGTTTGACGCGGACTCAGGGGAAGGGCCTCTGGTTAACACCTCGGATTTAAATGAAGAGCTAGGACAGGTCAGTACCTGCGGCGTCCTTTTCCCGGATGCGTGCGTGAGCGCGCCCCTCCCTGTCTGTCCCCCGACGCCTGGATTCTGAGTGGTCCCTGTTGTGTGGGCACGTTTTCCAGATGGTCCCGTGAAAGCCTTCCACTCCGATTCATTCCTAGAGGTGCGTCCCACAACTTGGGGAACGCGGTAGCAGCGTTGGGTTTTTATGCTTTGTATGACGATCGATAGCGCTCTTACGTGCGCAGTTTGTGCGGATTCAGCAGCTCTAGCTGGTTGTTACAGCTCACCCGTGGCCTTGGTAAGTGCTGCTCGTTCTGGCTTTTAATGCTGTAAATTTGCTGAGTCCCTGTTTCACAGGCATCGCACTCAGCTCTTATGCCCGATTTCCTTCCCTGAACTCAGAGCGAGCATTTTCCTCGATGTAAACATGAGCAAAGTGAGGCCTTGGCGCTCCATGGCTTGCGGTATTGCAGACTCAGACACCGCATTGCCGCCCTGCTGTGCACTGACAGCGGTGGCCGAGCTCTTTGCACCTGAGCACCTTAATCTGTAAAATGGGCGCAATTCCACATACCTGCCCTGCCAGAGTGCGTGCTGAGTGGGGCGTCAGGGCGCGGTGTCCACTGGTGCCGCCACAGGGGGGTGTCCATCCAGGGCCGACTGGATGACGGGCAAACCTGTGCACACCTGTCCACTAGACCCAAACTTCAGCTCCTTCTTCCCTGGGACACTGCTCTGGAAAGGCCGGCTTCTCTGGCCTGACCCTTTCCTGGCCTTCATGTTGCAGGAAAGAGCATTTGGGAAATGGTAGTTCACTCGTTTTTAAAAATTTAAAAAAAAAAAAAAAAAAACAGGAAGAAATTTGGGGGAGGATTTTTGCAAACAGGGCCATTTTAAAGATCTTATTTACTTATTTATTTGAGAGAGAGCGTGTGCACAGACGTGGAGGGGCAGAGGCAGAGAATCTCCAGCAGGTGCCTCACTGAGCGTGGAGCCTGACGTGGGGCTCGACCTCACGACCTTGGGATCATGACCTGAGGCGGTATCAGGACTCCTGTGCTTAACCCACTGGCCCGCCCAGGTTGTCCCACAAACAGGGCCGCAATCTGCCCCCTTGTGGCCCCAGGGAAGCAGTTTGTAAATAGATGCTCAGACTCAGGTGGGGACCCCCTGCCTTCACCCCCTTAGGTCACGGGTACCTGTTACCGTGAGATAACTTGCTTACTAATGAGCGCGGTGTTCAGGGCGTCCCTCCGGCGCCTGCCGCAGCCGCGGGCTGGAGTCCCAGACAGCCGCACGGAAACCCCAGCTTGGTCGCCCGGCCCTAGAATAGCTTTACGTCTGCATAGTTCACATCCTGGGCAACAGTACACGGCACATGCTGTGTCTTCCTGAGAAATTCGTAGAGAAAAGCATCTTTCTGTAACCAGAAGAGTGTGGAGCGGTGTTCAGTACAGCGAATTTATCTGACTCAAATTATCTCCTAACACCGGCACTCTGGGGGTTTCTGGAAAGTTGTTTCAGAAGACGGGGCTTCCAGGGGCATCCCGGTGGCTCAGTCGGTGAAGCGTCTGCCTTGGGCTCAGGTCATGATCCCCAGATCCTGGGATCGAGTCTCACAGTGGGCTCCCTACTCCACGGGGAGTCTGCTTCTCCCTCTGCCTGTCGCTCCCCCTGCTTGTATGCTCTCTGTCAGATAAATAAATAAAATCTTTAAGAAAAAATAGAAGACGGGGCTTCCTGAGGTGTTCATTATTATTGTCCATCCTCACTCTGAGAAAACTCAGGTGTCGGTTACTTCAAACGACACAGCTGTGGTGCCGGGGACCCGTCCCACACGGGCTTCCTTCCCGTTCCTAATTGTCCAGAGCACGGTGAGAGGCCCAGTGGCATCTGGACAGCAGGTCGTCTGCTGTGTCCTCACAGCTTACCTGTAGAACCAGGCACACAGGGAAAAGGCATTTTCGGCAGAGGGATTAAGACGAGAACATTTTGCGGAGACTAAGTGAAGAAGGCAGACCGGAAACACTTGGCCGGTGTGTTCGCCGTCTCTCCTGCTTCCTGGGCACCTGCACTTTATGACCCTTACACTCTGCCTCCCGTGTGTGTCCGGGGCGCATGTCCCAGGGTGTGTGTGTGTCCTGGAGCACGTGTCGGGGACAGCGAGCAGGTCTCAGCTGGCGGGGGCATCCTCGTCCTGTTCCGTCGTCCAGAATTCCACCTTTATTCCTGCTGCACACGTAACTGGAGTTGATCCGAGTGCAGGGCTCAACACTGCATGTAGTTTTCTGTCTGAAGTCTGTTTTGCCCTTTTGTTGGAGTTCTGACTTCTGTGTCCCCAACGGCACTCCGAGCGTTGACCTCCCAGACCGTGTAGAGTAAGCTCAGATGCACCCTCTCTGTGTCCTCGATTTCCTCGTTGGAGAGCATTCAACACTCCCCCGCCTGAGTCTGTCTTTCTGAGAAATGGAAGGCCAGCTCCACGCAGTGCTTCCGTCCGCAGACCAAGAGAGAACGGGGAAACCACTGTTTTCTGGGGAGAGTGAAGGCCTTGCCTGCACCTCCTGCCCGGCTCAGTCGGCCCCACTCAGCCCCAGCAGACGCTGGAGGAGACTGGCAAGCCGGCCCGTGTGTGGTTCCGCCTGCTCTGGCGGGGTGTGGGGGACCGTCCCGAGAGGTCCCTTCCCGTGGGGAACGTTGACATTAGGAAGCAAGGCTGCGCTGGGGCCTGAATCAGCGGGTGGCTCCTTCTCCGAGAAGTCACGCGGCCCTGTCAGCCCCTCGCAGCGGTGCCGTGTGTCCGCAGGTGGAGTACGTCTTCACGGACAAAACCGGCACGCTCACGGAGAACAACATGGAGTTCAAGGAGTGCTGCATTGAGGGCCACGTGTATGTGCCGCACGCCGTCTGCAATGGGCAGGTGCTCCCCGGGGCCTCTGGCATCGACATGATCGACTCCTCCCCGGGCGCCGGGGCCAGGGTAGGTGGCCGCCCCCGACGCACATGTGTTCCCGGGGGGCTGTCACTGCCGCGCTGTCCCCGGGTCCCCGAGCACGAGGCAGACTGGCGCCACCCCTAGTTCCTGGATCCCCTAGCGACCTGCATCAGGAGCTGTGGGACGCTGCCATTTCCTGCCCGTGAGTCCGCCAGCACAGCTGCGTGGGAAGCAGTGGTAGCACGCAGAAGGCAGGGCACGTGGCGGGCTGAGAGCGAAGTGGCCGTGTACAGCACGTGTCTGTGCTCACACGTGTGTGCACACTCAGGCTCGAGCATATATGCACATGTGTATGCACAGAGATGCACACACATGGACACATGCTCCCATGTGCACACACACAGACACCCCACTCACGTGTGTATTACGTGTGTATACACGCACACACTGACACATCCTGTGTGCACACACCTCACACGTGCACACACACTACACTCAGATGTACACGAATGCCTCTCATGCTCACGAGCGTGCATGTACACTCACACATCCTCACATGTGCACACAGACATGCCCTGTGTGCTCATGTGCATTGTATGTACACATGTGCACACACAGACACATATCCCACAGGTGCACATACGCTCACATGTGTGCACAGACGTGCCCCACATGCACATGCACCCATGTGCCTCCAAGGTGCTCCAGACCCCAGCATCTCTGGGAGGTGCTGTGACGCCTCGCCACGGTCACCACGGTCAGTGAGAAGACCATTCCCAAAACCTTGGTGACCGCAGAGCCCTGTGCAGGGTGCCCTGGAGACTGAGGACAGCTCACCTTAGCAGGCAGTGCGGTGATAGACCCTGGTAACCAGGTGCACCATATCCCCTGCCACATCTGCTTTAGACGGTTTCCCCATGGAAACTGCTCTTTCACGGCAGAATCTCAGAGGGAGGGCCCGTGGTCTGTGGCCCACCTGGGAGGGCAGTCAGGGATCCTCAGGGCATCCAGGCTCCTGGATGCCGAGTTCACCTCCTCTGACTTGGCACCGACGTGCTCACCTCCCTTACTCAGTAGTGCTGAAGAATGGAGAAGCCATGCTTCCACCCGTCCCTGTAAGCACCAGAGACGAGACTAATCCATGGCTGCGGACCCCCGAAAGTGGCATGTCCTGCTTTATTGTTCATGGTCTTCTGCATATTTGCTATGTGCTTAGAGCCAATATGGCATAGATTCGGGGGGTTTGTGTCATGCTTTTGCAGGAACGAGAAGAGCTGTTTTTCCGGGCCCTGTGTCTGTGCCACACCATCCAGGTGAAGGATGACGACGATGTGGACGGACCCAGGAAGTCACCAGACTCGGGGAAATCCTGTGTGTACATCTCGTCTTCTCCCGACGAGGTGGCCCTTGTTGAGGGTGTCCAGAGGTGCGTCTCTGGGCGGGTCTGGCACGCGAGGGCTCGTCCTGGAGTGTCCGGAGGCGGCCCCTGTGCTGGGACGCTTGCTGGGGTGTGGGCAGGGCAGGCGGAGCCTTCGTGCCCCATGTCCCCCACCTCCGTGCTGGTGGATGAGGGTCCCTCCCGCACACAGCCTGCCGCGGGCGTGAGAAGCAGCTGTTCCTGCTGCCGGATTCTGTCACTGTCTTTTCAGCTTCGTTATTTCCATAATTTCGTCTCGTATCACCTGTTCTATCCTCTGCTTCTCCACTCTCGCTGTGATTACGTCCTGTTGCTTCTGCTCCGTTGAAACATTTTTTATTTTGTCCTGACTAGTTTTTCGGTCTTTTATCTGTGCAGCCAGGGTTTCTCTGGTGTCTTCTGTGCTTTTTGAGGCCCAGCTGGTATTCTTACGACTGTTGTTCTGAATGCTTGTTCAGATATGTTGCTTGTATGTTTGGAGTAAATCCCGGGCTGTGGGTTCTCTATCGGGGTTGTAAACGGGCTTCTCCTCCTAACTTCTCTTAAAGATGTGAACAGTCTTAGATACGCTTCAGGGCAAGTCCTCTTTGTGCGTCCTAATGAGCGCTCAGAAGTGCAGCCATTGTCAGAGGTTAGGCCGGGCTGTTCCTGCCCGCCAGGGTAGACTCACCTCCAAGAAGCCTGCCAGCTCGTCCCCACGGTCCCGTGGCACGCTTGCTTGTTGTGGCCACCACTGTGCGGGGGTCATGCGTCCCCTCCCCACCTCTGAGCTCCTGGCGTCCAGAAGCCACGCCCTCGTCTCTCTGCCCCACGGCACGTGGCACGTGGGCAGCGCTCAGTTGTGCTGGGGGAGGAGCGGGTGTTACGTGGTCCACGCTCTGCGGATGGTTGTTGACTGGCTGTTGGCTCTGGATCATGGTTCCCTCCTCGGTAAAATGAGAGGGTCGTCCTGGAGACGGACCAGCAGCCTCTCAGGATCCTTGTCATTGTGAGGTGGCCGCTCTGGCCAAAAGCCCCACTGATCAGTAAGCAAGAAGGGTCCCTGCAGGGGCCAGTCCACAGACCAGTCCGAGGGTGGGACGGGTCAGAAATTCTGTTGGTTCTCGGACAGTTTTTGAGACGGTGAATAAATCTCCACTTTAATTTCCTTAGTCTGTAATTCAGTTCACAACCTCTGTTTTACCAGAACTGTTTCTTTCTTGACAAGAAAGCTCTCCCCAAACTTAAATAACGTATGAAGGGGGAGCCTCAGAGCTGGGAATTAAGCTCGACTTGCTCTCCCCTTTGCAGACTTGGCTTCACATACCTGCGGCTGAAGGATAACTACATGGAGATCTTAAACAGGGAGAACGACGTGGAAAGGTGAGCCCCACACGTTCACAAGACGTAAAGACTCACGCTCACAACGGTCTTCGTGGGGAAACCCAGATTCCCTGCCCCGCTCCCACACCTTCCTCTCCTGACGGCCCCAGACCGTTGCCCACAGGCCCATCGGTCAGAATGGAGGCTGGCGGGGTGGTGCCGCGCCACCCGGAGCGTTTGCTCAGAGCCGTCTCGGTGAGGCTTTACACAGGGCAGGGGTCCCTGCAGCGTCTAGGATGTCTGGCACCGAGTGGCCCCAAGACGCTGTGTTCCGGGAGCAGCAGCTCCCCGGTCGTGGGACGCCCTGCAGACAGTCGGAGCAAGGGTGCTCCTGATGCTTATGGCTTGTGTTTGTCTCCAGGAACCACACGTGTTCGGTGTTCGTGACCGTGCCCGTCAGAGACGGCTGGTCCCAGAGACAGGGCGTATCTTCACTCTTGACTTGGAACTCTGTCTCTCCTTTATAAATAAATTTGCAGTAATGGGTACAGGCAAAGACAGGTGGCAAAGAATGCAAGGGTTGGTGGCTGTGGCTTCAAAAGCCCTGGATTTTAATGTTTCCTTAAGAAACGTGGACTCCCCGGTCGGCAGGAGTGGGGAGCCCCTGTCCCAGAGCTGGCTGCTGGTCCTAGGTCGGTGCAGTGGGCTTGTCCCTAGGGCGCTGGCGGCTCCCGCAGAGGGGGGCCCCCTTGGGGTGCTGCCCAGCGGCGCACAGGCCCTCCTACAGCTTGTAAGCCGGCTGGGGTCTCGACCCCGGGGAGTTTGCAGAGGCGTCTGTCCGGGGTGGTTGAACTACTTAGGTATTTCGAATGCCGGCAGAAATCACGGTCTTGTGATAATGACTGTGCAAGCCGACTACATAGCGTGTTCTTTGCTTTCTAAATGATTTTTATGAACTTGGAGGATGCTGGTGCATTGCCGGGCACCGCAAGCTCTGATTCGGCCTGTGAGTCTGTGTTCAGAATCCAGGAACGTGAATGTGCAGTTTGTGTGGTCGACGGACTCCAGGGCCTGTTGGGCTGGGGGTGAGCCCGCGGGAACCTGGCCTCAGCCTCGCCCTGCCCTGGGGGTGCTGGTGCCAGCCGCCAGGAGCACAGTCCCCCGTGAATCCCGGCAGGGCGGTCTGTCTGTGCTCAGGGCAGAGGACACCCCAGACGCTCTGCCGCCGGAAGTGCTGTGATTACCCGATTCCAGGACTTCGAGAGCCAGATGGGATTTAAAGCAATTGGTGATCTGTTTTTCAGGTTTGAATTGCTGGAAATTTTGAGTTTTGACTCAGTAAGAAGGAGAATGAGTGTGATTGTAAAGTCTGCTACAGGTAGGAACGTTTTCTTCCTTCGAGTGTTTGAGTTATACGTGGTGGTGGTTTTATTCTCGTGCTTACGTTCTGCAACAGCTTTAGGGTCTAACCGTTCATTCTCTTAAAAAAAAAAATGAGGTGAGCCCACCGCAGGTCCCAGGGCTTCTCAGCATTGTACGCGGTGCAGGTGCAGCCCGTGGGTCCTGCAGGGTCTCCCCTCGTGCCCTGTGGCTGCGACACACTGCAGCCTTAGGTCACCACCTACAGCCTTCCGGGTTCCTGCCACCGCGTCCGTCCTAAGAATCCTGCCGGCGCCCTGAGCACCTGCTGTGTCGGGCACACACTTCTCCAGTGTCTAGCACTGACGCCCTGAGCTGCCTTCCCAGCTCTCCACCCTAGGCCAGCCCCGAATGTGCGCATTTCCACTTGAGGCCTCTACCTGGNGGAGGCCTCTACCTGGAGGGACTTTTCCACCTGCAGGCCTCTGCCTGGTGGGGACTTTTCCACCTGCAGGCCTTTGCCTGGAGGGACTTCCACTTGAGGCCTCTACCTGGTGGGGACTTTTCCACTTGAGGCCTCCACCTGGTGGGGGTGTTTCCACCTGCAGGCCTCTGCCTGGAGGGACTTTTCCACCTGAAGGCCCTCTGCCTGCAGGGGTATTTCTACCTGGAGACCTCTACCTGGTGGGGGGGTTTCCACCTGGAGGCCCTCTACCTGGAAGGGTGTTTCCACCAGGAGGCACATTGGGGAATTTTGTGTCGGCCAGTGTCCTTCGTTACCACAGGAGGCAAAGTCGGTGGGTGCCCTTAAGCAGGGTCCTTGTGACGGTGTTCTGGGGGACCGGCAACGGCTTGTCTCCTCTGACCGCAGAGGACGGTGTGAGTTTGTTGGGGCACATCTTTCGGCAGAACCCTGTGAGTCACTTTCCGGGGTGCTGGATGAGCCCGGGGAAAGCATGTGGCAGCTGTGGGTGCTGTCCCTGCATGGTCCCCACACTCTTGAGCCCGTTGTCAACGTGGCGGACTGGCGCGGCTCAGCCAGTGAGATTTGCACCGAGTGTCGCGGGACGTAACACAGTATAAATGCAGCCTGTGACATGTGGAGACGTTCTGCCACTCGGGTCAGCAGGACATGGGAAACACCCTGAATGTTGAAAAACAGGCGCAGGTGGGCTAGGGCGTGCCTGGTCGAAGCGCCCGCCCGGAAGAAAGGCACCGCATTAGAACTTGACTTCATGGGCCCTTCGCCTTGGCGTTCCCCGCGGGGATGGATGTGCCGTCTCGCAGCTGAGTCACGTCTGGGAGACGGTTCACGAGCCACAGGCGTGACTGCACCGCAGGAAGTGAGGCAGCCCTTACTCACCAAGTCCTGCCCCCTCTGTGCTCTGAGTGGAGCTGGGCACCCGCAGGGGGGAGCCCTCGGAAACGACCGTCACCTTCCCACAGAGGAGCATCGCTGAGCTCGAGAAGGGGCGCAGTCATGATAGGAATCCTGTCCACGGCAGTCACACCGGTCCAGGGCCCCTTCGGCGGGGAGATGTCTGCCCGTTCCCGAGGGTTCCCCTGCAGAACTGCAGGCTTACCGGGACAGACCATGTGCCATGAGGACCAGCCGCGGCACCAATTAATTCCAGAAGTGTGAATAATTAAACAGGTGGTTCTTCAAGTAATAACGCGTCCCCGGAGATGAGACTAATTGCTCTGGTTTTCCAGCCTGAAGGGCACGGGAGACCACAAGCCCCTCTGGCCAGTGAACAGCGTGGCTGCTTCTGAGACCGTGAGCGGGCCTCGGCCGCGGCTTGCCCTGCGGCTGGTGACGCCCTGTGTGGGGGCTCCCCCGCTTCCTAGCTTCTTGCTCACGTGCAGAACCGGACGAGCGGGATCTGAGGTGGTGGCACCTACGGTCCCCTCTGGTTTTTGCACACTTTGATTTACACTCTGGGTGTTTTTGTCAGGCTATCCATAACCAGGTCCCAGGGGCGAGCACGTTCTGCCTGGAGTGAGGGAGTCACAAGTTGAGACAGTGGGAAATTTAAGGCACCCACAAGCTGTTACTGTAAATCCTTGTGATTCTTCTAGAAAAAAGCAGAGAACACATCATGAGGTCGTCTCGACTGTCCTTCTTGCTGTAAACCACGTCTGCAGAAGTTAGGTCTATAGTCAGGAATGGGTTCTGCCCCCAGGCTGGTTGTGGGGCCAGCCCAAGCCCCCACTCTTCATGGCTCGTGACCAGAATCCAGGCGTGTCCTAGGGATCGGGCTCCCTGCCCTGCGGGGCCCCAGCCTGGCTCCCTGCGCTGGTGGCCTGGACGTCACTGGACACCATGCTTTCTGACCGCAGGTTTGACCTGAGCCTTGGTCTGGTCTCAGGACGTCTGTGAGCGTCCGTTGTGCTGTTCCGGGTGTTTCGCTCTGTGTGCCACAGGACTCGGCTCTGGATGCCACGGCTGAGTTCAGGCGCCCTTGTCTAGGTTTCCACGCTGTCCAGGAGCCGTGAACAAACAAAGCCGGCCTGGTGAAGTGCCGTGTGGCTTTTTGGGTCTGGAGATCCGAGGCTGGAAGAGAAGGAGCCTCCACGTGTGGGGCCTGTTGGCCAGAGCTGGCATCTTCTGTCTTGTTCTTCCTCTTGGTCTTGGGCTGGAGTTTCCCTGCTTACCTGGATGAGAAAATCGGTTTATCTGGAGGGGGGCAGCGTGTCTGCACACCAGCTCCTGCGAAGCCATCGGGACGGTACTCAAGGTGTGGGGGACATTTCACAGCAGGCGTTCTGTGGGTCTTGTGAGTGTGAAGGTTGGCGGACACTGAGCTGCGTGGACCGACCACGCCCCTGCGTCCCCATGGCCAGACAGCGGCGGTGGTGATGGGTCTTCTTCCTGGTCCTAACTTCCCATGAGATTTGAGGCTGTGGGAGTAACGATTTGACTTGCTTGCACCTGGCAGCGGGTTTTGGGAAATCTCCACAATAGTCTCAACACTGGCATTCCCAGTTTTGTGTCTTCGCAAAAGCATAATGTGAAGAATGGTTTTTCCTGTAGTCCCATTAAACATCTTTGTTTCCCTCGTTTTATAGGAGAAATCTACCTGTTCTGCAAAGGGGCAGATTCCTCAATATTTCCCCGAGTGATAGAAGGCAAAGTCGACCAGATCCGGGCCCGAGTGGAGCGCAATGCGGTGGTGAGATGGGGCTGGGGGCGGCCTGTGTGTCCCTTGCCGGGAGGGCGGTCTGGCTGCAGCGTCCTGTTCTGTCCCCTGAGGGATGCAGTCTGAAGGCCACGCGCCCCACACAGTACTCGACTCCCTGGACCGTGGCGAGCTTTCATTGTGGGGGGGGGGGTCAGAATCAGAAGCGCATCTGTGGTGATTGTGTCGGGGTCCTGAGGGATTTCTGGTGATTCGCCTCAACATCGTGAAGCCACTTCCCATGGCATTCCCCGCACGTCTCGTGCTGAAGGGCGGTTGGCCCGCTGGCTGCGCTCCAGCCCCATCACCCGCGGGAGGGCCGCAGGTGCCAGAGGGCGCGTGCATCTCTGATCCCGGAGCACCCTGCCCTCCCCACCAGACCCTAAGCCAGGGACAGTGGCCCCTCCCAGCCTTGCCCGCTACTGCAAGCCACAGAATTTCACGTGTAGCCGTCGTTACAAACCAAGGAGGGTTTGGCCAGGGTCACCTTGGAATGCGGGTCAGGAATCCTGAGCGGTGCTTTCACAAAGGGAGTGAACGCCCTACATGCGCCGGCCCACGGGAGTGTTGGTGCAAACCGCACTCCAGACTCCACATCAGGGGTGTGGCGGGGTGTGCTGGCGGGTGTGCGTGGCCCCACGGGAGTGTTGGTGCAAACCGCACTCCAGACTCCACATCAGGGGTGTGGCGGGGTGTGCTGGCGGGTGTGCGTGGCCCTGGCTTCAGGTCCCTGTGCGGGTGCCTGCTGACACCTGCGGGCCAAGGGAGGCACTGCCCTGAGCCGCAGGGACCTGGAAGGAAGCGCAGCTTTGGGGTGGTTGAACCCTGGTGTGGGAAAGTCATGGTCCCTCAGCCCTCTCTCCTCAGAGGCGCGGGTCCTGTTCGCGGAACGGAGGGCTGCTTTTCAGGCAGCACCTGAGGGCACACACGCACATGCCGCCGTCCCCAGGCACTGAGTGTTGACACAGGTGCGCCCTCTCAACCCCAGGGGGCAGCCCCATCTGGGAGTCACTCCAGCACTGGCTCTGAAATGACGGGTGGCCTTGTTCCCACAACAGACGGCTGGGACGCTGGCCACGCTGGTCGCCACACCTCTCAGGCCCGGGCCTGGCTACCGTCTGCACAGACCCCGGCCACTGCCCGGACCCCAGGCCTGTGCCCAGGATGCTGAGAGGATGCTCCCCGCCGCTCTGGGGTCCTCCGTCCACCCCCCCATTCTCTCGGGGGACGGGGGGTCCACACCGGACTCGGTGTATTCCCTGAGAACAGCCGCTGCGAGAGCCTCCAAAGTCCCCCCGCCCGTCGAGGAGGCGTTTGCTCCTGGGGAATGATCCTGGCACCTCCCCCATCTGCGCACGGGGACCCGGCGGCGTGGCTTCCCCGTCCTTGAGGCGCCTACGACCATAACTGGGTTTAAACTCTCCCTTTCACGCTTTTTAGTAACCTTGCCTCTGGCGCTAAAGTTCGCTGCAGGTGCTCGGTCCCCCACGTCTCGTGACCTTCAGAGCAGCTCCGGGTCGGGTGGCGCTCCGCGGCGGTGCTGGCGCTTCGTGTCGGGGCGCGTCGGCACCCGTGCTCTCCTCCCGCGTCGGCTCGCCCACCACCATCCCCGGCTGATCGGCTTGACGCGCCTGGGGCTTGTGTCCGAGTGCGGCCGTCGCAGAAGCAGCTGTGCGTGTCCTGGGACGGACACGTGTCTCCTCACTCAAGGGGCCAGCTGTCAGCGCGTCTTTGTTCTCTGCGTCCCGTGGCCATCTTGGGTGGCCGCTTTCGGGCCGCCGGTTGTGGTGGGCTCGGGCGTGGCCCCTTCACGTCTGCTCAGGCTGCTTGGGTCTCTCGGGTCTGCGGGTTTCTGGTTTTTCGTCAAGCTGGGAAGTTTTTCAGCCAGTATGTCTTCAGATGTTTCCTCCCCTCCCACCTTTCAGGAACCCCAGGGCCCCGTGGGACAGTGTGCTTGCTCGTCGTGGGGCCCCCTCGGTCTTTTTCTTTGAAAACGTCTCGGTTTTGTTTTGGGGACTTCCTGTCACCTGGTTCATGCCCCGTCCTCCCACGTGCCGTGTCTTGTCAGCCACACGTCGTAGCCGGGTACGTCCCATCGCAGGCGCTGGGGGCTTTCTCTCACCTGCACGTCTGTATTTAATTTTGGGACTCATGTGACATAGGCGGTCATTGGACGTGTTTTTTCCCCAGTTCTGCCCTCAGCCGTGGTTCATGTCCTCGCTGTGGATAACACTCTCTGCCCATTGCGTGCTGCTGGCCTGGGATGGGACCGGCCCGAGGACACTGCCCTGCAGGGTGTGGGGGAGCCCCGTGTTCCCGTCAGGCATGGCTCGGTTCCTGGAGCAGCGTGTTCTGTTCACATGGGGGCTTTGTGACGTGTGGGGTGGGTCCAGGGCGTCGCTCGGGTGAGGTGAGTCCCCACCGCCCCCTCCAGAGGGGAAGGCCCTGCAAACTGTGGGGCCTCCAGCCTGGCTTCTGGGACGGCACTGTCCCCTCTCCGTCCTGGCCGGGGGAGCCCCTCCCATGCCCACCGGTCCTCTGCACACACTTGGGGGCTGCCGCAGTCACCGTGCCGGGAACCTCCCGACTCTCCAGGCCTGGGCAGGGGCAGCTGTGTGTGGAGATGTGACTGTGGAGTCTCAGGAAGCCGTAAGGATCGTGCGGAGGGGTGACCGCGTTTCCTCGCATCTTCCTGCACGGAGTGCACGTCGGAGTGGGAACAGGTGTTGGCCCAAACTGCAGTCTGTCACTGTGTCACTTGCATGGCGTCCTGGCCCACCACGTGCAGGTGCAGAGCCGAGCCACGCCTTCCTGTCCCACCCGGCCCTGCACCCGGCCCTGCCAGCTGCGGTAGGTCTGCCGTTGGCCGGCGCTCGTCGTTCAAGAGCGCGATGGAAACGCGACGGTGCAGAGGGTGCCAACATTGGTTCCTCTGCGAGCTGAGCAGCGTCCACGGTGTGGGCATATTGCTTCTCGTCCTTCTGCTGGAAGACGTTAGGGTTGTTTCCAGCGTGAAGCCGCCAGAAATAAGCCTGCCTGTAATTTATGTCCAGGTTGTGTGGACATAAATTTTCATTTCTTTGGGGTGAATGCCCCGGAGCGTGATATAAATGTGCATTTAGTTTTTTAAGAAACTCCCACCTGTTTTCTGGCGTGGGCACCGTTCAGGCACCCGCATCTCCGTCTGCAGCCAGCGCCCCGCGTGGGCGGGTGGCGTCTGTGCCTGCCCAGGCCGCAGCCTCCAGGGAGCTCTCATGCGCCCTGGCACCATCTCTTCTACAGGTTTTGCATTTAAATCTGCGATCCGTTTCTTGTTGCGGTAAATACATGTAACAGATTTTGCCGGGCAGCCGTCATCGGCCTGTGATTCATTGGCATCAACTACGGTCTTCAACCCAAATAGAAACCGTACCCACAAAGCAAAATCTACTCCTTCCGTGCTCCCCCCAGCCCCTAACCTCTGCTCTACCTGCCGTCCCCGCACACTTAGCTCTTCTGGGTATTTCGTGCAGCGGGCTCATACGGTATTTGTCTGCTCGTGGCTGCCTGTCCTCGCTCAGCGTCGTGTCCTCCAGGTTCCTCCAGGCGTGGCTGAGTTCTGTCCCGCCCCGTGGATAAACCGCGCGGGCCACGTTTTGTCCACCCATCCGTCGATGCACACACGCTTGTGTCTGCGTCTCGGCAGCTGGGAGTAGTGTTTTTGGGGACACTGGTGCCCGTGTATCTGTTCAGGGTCCTGCTTTCAGTACTGCGGTCACGCGCCTGGGGGTGGAATTGCTGGGACCTGTGGGGACTCCTGTATGTTTAAGTCTTGACGACACCAGACGGTTTCCCACAGGGGCTGCACCATTGCGCATTCCCGCCAGAACGCTCGCGGACATGAGTTCGTTTCTGTGTTTTTATTAGAGTTCTCATGCTGGGTATGCAGTGGCATCTCATTATNGGGCTGCACCATTGCGCATTCCCGCCAGAACACTCGCGGACATGAGTTCGTTTCTGTGTTTTTATTAGAGTTCTCATGCTGGGTATGCAGTGGCATCTCATTATGGTTGTGACTGCTTTTCCTTAATGACCACGGGTGCTGGTCGTGTTTTCTTGTGCTTCCTGACCACTGGAAGGTCTTTGCAGAAGTGCGTATTCAGCCCTTTGCCCGTTTTTAAATTTTTTTTTTTTAAAGATTTTATTTATTCATTTGACAGAGAGACAGCCAGTGAGAGAGGGAACACAAGCCTGGGGAGTAGGAGAGGAAGAAGCAGGCTCCCAGCGGAAGAGCCTGACATGGGGCTCAATCCCAGAACGCCGGGATCACGCCCTGAGCCGAAGGCAGACGCTTAACGACTGAGCCACCCAGGCGCCCCTTTGCCCGTTTTTAAATTGGGCTGTTTTTTTCTTGTTGGATGGTAGGAGTACTTTATATATTCTGAATCCTAACGCCTTGGGAGACATGTACGTGATTTGTGACTATTTTCTCCCATTTTGTTGGTTGTGGTCTCACTCTCTTGATAGTGTCCTTCAGTGAAAAAAATTTTAAATTATAATCAAGTTCAATTCCTCTGGTTTCTTTTGTTGCCTGTGCGTTTATAAAACTATTGCCAAACCCAAGGTCATGAAGATTTTCCCGTGTTTTTTTCTGAGAGTTTCCTGGTGTTAGCTCTTACACAGAGGCCTGTGATCCATTCTGAGTTAATTTTGTAAGTGTCGTGAGGAACGGTCCAACCTCATTCTTTCACAGGTGGCTGTGCAGTTCTCCAGCACCGTTTATGGGTTAGATGCCCTTCTCTGTTGAAGGGTCCTGGCACCCGTGTCGAAAATCCCCCGACCATGCACGGGAGGCTCACTTCTGCTCTGTTGTTCTCTGTCTGTCTTACTGCCAGGAGCACAGTTTTGACGACTGTCCCTTTCCAGTAAGTTTTGAAATCAGGAAGCGTGGGTCCTTCAACTTTGTTGTTCTTTTACGAAACTGCTGGATGATCTCAGAATTGGCGATTGCACACAGGCGTCCGGGTGTGTTTGGCCATTGGGCAGCTGCTGGGGTCACACCCGCACTGTGGATGGCTGCGGGGGTGTCATAGGACTGGGAAGTCTTCCAGTCCACCCACTCGGGGCACCTTTCCGTTTTCCCCGGGCTCTCGCAATTTCTCTCGACGACATGCTGTAGTTTCCAGCCTGCAAATCTCTTAGCTCCTTGACACGACTGATTTTGTGTGTCGACCATTTCCCCAATTTGTCAGTTCCAGGGGTTTGTGGGATCTTCAGGGCTTTCATCATATGTGTGAATAGAGGTAACTTCACCTCTTCCTTTACAATTTGGATACCTTTTTTTTTTCTTGCTTAGTTGCTCTGCTTAGGAATTCCAGGGCTGGGCTGCATACAAGTGGCCAAAGTGGCCGTCCTGGTCGTGTGTCTGATCAAGGGGGCTCTCTGTCTTTCCGTGTTTCACAGTATGGTGTCAGCTGTGGGGTTTTCATTAATGCCTCTGTGGTCCTGGAGAAATTCCCTTCTCTTCCTAGTGTATCGAGTGGTTTTTGTCACAAAGAGGTGTTGGATTTTGTGCGATGCTTTTCCTGCATCAGCGGATGATCATGGGGGCTTTCCCTTCACTCCGCTACGACCATGTAGCACGTGGACTGACCCCTTCCCGAGTCCTCCTTGCCTTCCGGGGAGAAAGCCACTCGGTCACAGTGCATCAGCCTTCCGATACGCTCTTGGATTCCATTGCTGGTACTTTGCTGAGGATTTTTGCGCTTGTATTTGGAAGAGATATTGTTCTTTTATTTTCTTTTTTGTAGTGTATCTGTCTGGCTTTGTTTGCACATCAGTGTTGTTTTATATACTGTGTCCGGGGCTTGGGTAGTACTTAGCAGGAGGAATCAGAAGTTTCTACCCCCGGCTCCACAATCAGAAATCCCAAATCTACTTTTAAAAACAAACGTATTTTATTTCACAAAGCTCTGCTTACCATTCACACCAACTCTTTGAAGAACTTCGAGGACAATAGGAGAGATTAGCCGCACTGTGGTTGTGTCCTGCTGCTGCATTTGGAGGTCTGAGAAATCATGAGAAATGCACAGGTTTTCTGGCAGTTACGGGAAGTTGGAACGCATATACTGGAAAATCTTTTTAAAAAATCTTACAAACCAAGATTCTCCCAGAATTTGCCCTGATTATGTAGGAGGACTCTGGCTCTTTCCCTAGGATTAGCGAGTCAGGGCTGAGAGGGAAGACAGAAGGGAAGTCAGAGCATCAGACCATCGTGATGGTTTGCTTCTTCTTGGCGGGAAGGAAACCATGACTGATGGAATCGAAGCGCTCCATGTGTGGTGCTCGGGCACGACGGTGTCTCGCTGGCTGGTGGCATGTGTCCTGTGTGTCACCAGAGTCACGATCATAGTAAATCCACTGTTCCTGGATTCTTATTTCTCTGTCCTGTGGACCCAGTAGGTTTGAAAAATAGCTGAGCGGTTTTCCTTCAGTGGTTGTGAAGTAAGACGAAACTATATTACAAACTCCCCGTGTAAAAAATGTTACTTTACAAGCATCGCTTGATAGTCACAATAAAATTTCAAATTACTATCCTAAAAAAAGCTCAGCTTTTCATTTGTCAGAATAAAAGAACAACGTGTTATGTTTTCACGGCCCTGAATTGTATTATCCCGATGCTTACCTGTGTGAAATTTTGTAATCTGTAAGGATTGTCTGTATTTCACATGTATGTAACTAATTCAGGTGTAATGACTAATCCCTTTGAGGGTGGGTTGGCTCACAGTTCTGTAGTCCTTCTGAGTCGAGGGGATATTGGGAAAGCTCATGAAAGATAAAGTTCAGCAGAGGGACCCTTGAGTTCACATTAAACACTGTGCTGTTTCCTGCAGGAGGGGCTTCGAACCTTATGCGTTGCCTACAAGAGGCTCGTTCCGGAAGAGTATGAAGGTGTTTGTGCGCTGCTGCAGGCCGCCAAAGTGGCTCTTCAGGACCGAGAGAGGAAGTTAGCAGAGGCGTACGAGCACATAGAGAAAGACCTCATCCTGCTCGGCGCCACGGCCGTGGAGGACAGGTGAAGTACGCGCCACGTCCTGTCATCGGAAGTAAGGGGTGGTGCTCTGCGGCTTTGGGGCTGCGGGCGCCCAGGGGACTGGCCGCTGCACCTGATGCCCTCACGTGCACGTGCGTCCACAGCGGGATGAGTCAGGCCTCGGGGGGTGTCACCGGGAGGTCGTGCCTGGACGGTGTTTTACTTTCCGTGGATAAGGCTGGAGGGACCAGAGTGGTTGGCACATTCGCACCATGTCATCCGTCGTCAAGGGAGATGGTCGTTTTTAAATCATTCTGTAGAGTTCAGTCAATAATTCTCTTCCTAAATTTGTCACTAGTCCTTTCCGAGTTCACGTGTAACATTTTAGATGTGAAGGTATTCCGTGCATTTGTCGTTTTTCGTTGAAGTGTAAAACCGTGAAGTGGAATACTGTAAAAACCGCTACTGATAACTGGTAGGATTACCAACCAGGTGTCCTCCCGCTCCGAAGACGGGACTGCTCGTCCGCCACCATTCTGCGATGAGGCTGGACGTGAGTTCAGGCCTCGCGCACTGAGACGCGGGCATGTTGCTGTTGCGACTCAAGAGCGTGGACAGAAAGGAAAAGAAAAAATGACCCAATTTAACAGAATGATGCAGAAACTTGAGGGCATTTACTGAAAGTTTATTTCCCATAAAGGTTCAAGGTCTTTAAGGTGTAAATGGGCCCAACATTTAAGTTTTTACTAGAAACCTAGTTTTACGGTGTCTTTAACAAGCACTCCATGGCTTCCCAATCTCAATAGGGTGTCAGGTGACATGTTTGACTTCAATTTGATGACTTAAGGCCCTCCCGTCACTCAGGCCAGATGGGGATCCGGGCGCCAACGCAGGAAATATGCATAGCTTGTGCTCGGGACAGGCTTTAGAACATGCCACTGAGGGTCCACTGTGCTAGGAGGGAGGGACGGGCAGTGGGGTGCGTTTGCCTGGGGAAGAGGGGGACCGTCCTTGAAGGAGGAGCAGGGAGGGGAGAGTCTGGGCAGGGAGCCATACCTGCACACCGTCCTGAAGGTTGAGGGAGCAGATCAACTCGGCAGGGAGTTGGGACTTTGAAAACAGAGTAGGTGCCCAGGGGCAGGTGGGGGCCAGCAGCTTGGACGTGATGATATTCAGTCATTTCCCTAAAACCCCTAAACCAACGTCTTTTCAGACCTACCTTTCTGGTCCTCAGTTTCCATTTTCAAAAAAAATGATGAAATTAGGTTTTCCGTGTCCCTGGAATGCTGAGGTCATATGAGCTCAAGGATTTACTGAGGAAGCTTGCTCAGAGACTCATTGGGTCACCCCAGTTAGGGTTCGAACCCATCAGCGCTGGGCGGGAACACGGCGCATCGCTTCACACAGCCGTCGAAAACCCGGACGCTAAAATCTAGAAAGAATGGCAGGTCCCAAATGAGGCAGACGTGGTCTGATACCAGGCTTCCACGCACAGTGCGACAGCCTGACCAGCGTGCGAGCCGCTCCTCCTTGCACGTGTCTGTCCGCCCCCCCCGTGAGCTCTGGGCTTTCCACACCTAGCACAGGGTCGCTAACAGAGGCTCACCCCCGAGCTCTGGTGGAGGGGACGCATTGCAGGCAAATGCTTCCCACAGCATCTGACATGCGCCCAGCTCGTGGTGTGCGTTAGCCAGTCGTGGAACCGCTGTTGGCTTTCTTGGTGTTTTACCGTATTCAGGGGTACCTGGGCTCCCGTGTGGTAAGTGGCAGAATTACAGCAGTTCACACCAAAGCACAGCAGTGAATACTACTGACGACCTCTTTCCCTGGTCCCAATTTCCCCTGGTTAAGACTTTCTTTGCCGGCAGTTATGGTCCTTCTTGTAATTGCTCAGAATCCTCCACAAGTCGGGGAGCCCCAGCTAGACAGCACCGCGTGCTCGCCAAATGTTGATTATGCAAGAGCGACGCCTTCCTTCTTCCTATTAGCGTGTTTCCCTGCTTGGAGTTAGGAAGTGCTTTCCTGGGAGAAGTTACGGTGTGAGTGTAAAAGCAGCTTCGTGTCCTGCGTGGTGATATCACGAGCTCGTGGCGCGGTGCTTTTTATCTCCTGGGGATGGAAATCGTTTCCTAGGTCACACATTTTGGAAGTGCTCTGCTCCGCCCGTGCCACACTCAGGCCTGCGTGTCTCATTTCGGCTTTGCTCAGGCTGCAGGAGAAAGCTGCCGACACCATAGAAGCTCTACAGAAGGCCGGGATCAGGGTGTGGGTTCTCACCGGGGACAAGATGGAGACGGCCGCCGCCACCTGCTACGCCTGCCGGCTGTTCCGCAGGAGCACGCAGCTGCTCGAGCTCACCACCAAGAGGATCGAGGAGCAGAGTCTGCACGACGTCCTGTTTGAGCTGAGCAAGACCGTCCTGCGTCACAGTGGGAGCCTAACCAGGGACAACTTCTCAGGGTAGGCAGTGCCCCTTGCCCGCCACGGGAGGGCCACGCAGCACGGGAGGGCCGCACGGTCTCGGCACCCCCGCGGGTGGCGTGGTTCCGTCGCGGGGGGTGCTGGCAGCACCACGGTGCTCGCGGGGAACGGTGGGATGCGGTCGGAGCCATTTCTTTGTCGCAGTTGTGATGTGATTTTTTGCAGAAAGCGTATGTGTGTGTCTGTGAGCGTGTGTGCGTTCACTTTTAAATGCTGCTCAAGGGTGCAGGCTTGATGATTTATAAAATACTGGGAATGGGATCGTTCTCATCTGCTTATAAGGTGCCCAAGGGCTGTCCTGTGGATTCCTCGGGGTATCTGTCAGAGTGGAGAGAGAAATATTAATAATGCATGCTTATTCGCCTGTTAAGACAAAACAGGATATGCCCAAGAGTTGTTTTCTCCAAGAACATTCAGCAGTGTATTCACGTTTTATCAATGCTGTCTTTGCTGGTATCAGATCCATGCTCGAAGGTTAAGATTTCACGGGAATCATTTCAGAGTTTCATTAACGTAGTAAGGCAAAAGCAGCTCTCTCGTCACATGCAAATGTTAAGTGAGTTATAAGTAGTTCGAGGATGTCTCCCTTCACCTGATGTGCAGGACTCCTCGGGACCGGGGGTGCTGTTTTAACTTTTTAACTCAGCAGAAAGACGAACTCTGACCGTGGTCTTTCCAGCTCACGTCTTCCAGGCGGGATGTCCAGGGCAGGTTAGCGGCGAGGTTACAGCCTGAAGCTGGCCACCGTGGCCGGGCTTCGGGAGTAAAGACTGACCTCTGCAGGCCGCTGGATACGCGCTCTCCATCCGCCATGCAGAAGTGGCGGAATGTGCGCACAAAACCGCAGCGAGAGCTCGGGGTTTGCTTTCCCTGGGCGGCATGAGAACGTGTAGCTAAAACTCAGTTTTACACGTGGTCGAGGGCGTTCTGTGCGGCGCTCTAAAGACCGTGTTGATAAAACAAGGAATACCAGTCCCTTAATCCCTTGATCATCAATTTATAACATCTGCAGATACCAAAAAAAACCGGTGCGTTCTCCAGCAGTCTGCGGACTTGGCTGCTGAGTGACGGCTCTGGTTTGTGTGACTGAGCAGGCTCTCCGCGGACATGCAGGACTACGGTCTGATCATCGACGGGGCGGCGCTGTCTCTGATCATGAAGCCCCGAGAGGACGGGAGCTGCGGCAACTACCGAGAGCTCTTCCTGGAGATCTGCCGGAACTGCAGCGCCGTGCTGTGCTGCCGTATGGCGCCCCTGCAGAAAGCTCAGGTCGGCCCCATCTCGGCCAGCCCCCGGGGCGGGGGAGGTGCACACCCAGAGCCACCAGCTCGTTCTTACAACCTAGCAAGTCACCACCTTTTTAACATAGAAGCACAAGCGATAGAAATTTCCATCCTGATCTTTCTTTGCTTGTGGTGATTAGTTGAGAGTTGGCTGAATCCAAGGGATACGTCTCCCACCGGAGCCGGAAAGCCTGGCCCCATACGACCTCTCGTGCAGAGGGCCCCTCCTTTGTAAGACTCCATAGGAAAGATGGGAGGGTACAAGGGCATCGTGAGGCACCTGCCGCCATTGCAGCGACAGAGCTACGAGCCCTATGGAATGGCACAGTCGCGTGAGCGATGTCCTGCTGACCGTACATGGGAGTGCTGAGACACAGAGCACCGGGTAACTTGTCTACAGGGATGTATTTGGAAGCTGGCGCCCAAATACGGCTTCTGGCCTGTTGGGCTCCACCCTCCGGTCCTACCCACCCCACGTGGTCTGTTGGAGACCCACACCTGCTGCGTTTCTTTTCAGTAATTTGTGAAGCGTTGTAGAAGACGTGTGAGCGTGGGTGTCTTCCTGTATCAGGAATGCTACGGCACGTTTGAGATGCGTGAGACCGATTTTTCTTCAACTGTTTGTGAGAGAAATCCCATCACTTCTCCGACTGACGCAGGGGTTAGGGTAAAACACTGAAGGCCGCGTGTGAAGAGTCGTTTCTAGCATTTCGAGCATCCCCTCAGTAGAGCCCCTTAGAGACGCACCAGGACCCCCTCCCCGCAGGTGCCCGTGACCGCGGTCCTGCCCTGCCCCCCGCCCCCGCGTCTTCTGTGTTGGGCTCCACGTAAACCTGTGACGTCCCATCCAGAAGGGCAAACCTAAGGACTTTATGTTCGATTTTCACGTGTTACATGGTCCCTTTTATCTGTTTCTGACTGATTTTCACAAGTATTTACACACGTTAGTGTTTCGGACTCTGATCTTGAAACGGCAGGCGTCCACGCATGGCTGCTTGTCTTCTCGGGCTTCTGCCCTGAACCGCAGCCCTTAGACTCGTAGATGGAGAAAAAGATTGCAAAAAATGGATTACACACTTGTAATTACTAGTTGTATTGAATTTCCAGATTGGATTTGCACACGTGACGACTTTGAGGATTAAAATAATGTGACAAGCAGCTTATTTATAAACAATAGATGCTCAGTAACAAAGAGCTTGGCATGGCGGCGTCTTCCAGCCGAGCGTGCCGTCCCGGAGGTTTGCCTGGACCCCGTCGGCTGAATCTTAGCGTGCAGCCGTCACGGGCAGCTGCTGCCTACCAGCCTTTCCCAGTTTACTTCCTTGTCACCGCACGTCAGCAGGCTTCTCTTTGCTCTGCCGTGCGTCCAGTGTGAGAGGATCCGTCCTGTGCGCAGAGAGCACATTGAACGTAGGACGTTCACGCCAAGCCAACCGTTGTTCCGTCTTCCTTGACTGACTTGACATCTGTGTTCTTTCTGCCTAGTTCGCGATCTGTGCAGATAGAAAACAGAGAAGATAAGTTCTGCGTTTGTTTTCCAGATTGTTAAATTAATCAAACTGTCAAAAGAGCACCCTATTACTTTGGCTATCGGCGATGGTGCCAATGACGTCAGCATGATCCTGGAGGCGCATGTGGGCATCGGTAAGCCGCCCACGTCTGGGTGCCCACGAGCGGGGAGGGGGGACCGCTGGCGGGACCGAGGGGCGCGGGTGGGTCCGGACGTTCTCGTCTCCTCGTTTTGCTTCTTGCTTGCCCTCGCACGGTGCTGAGAGCGGGTCTCCTCCTGCAGGCGTCATCGGGAAGGAAGGTCGTCAGGCCGCAAGGAACAGCGACTACGCGGTCCCGAAATTTAAGCACCTGAAGAAGATGCTGCTTGTTCACGGGCATCTCTATTACATCAGGATATCCGAGCTCGTGCAGTATTTCTTCTATAAGGTAGGAGGGCGTCCGTGCCGCGGCCGCACGGTGTGCTGAGTGCCGCTCCGGTGCTGCGAGGGGCGGCTCAGGAAGAGACAGAAGCGGCCGGGAGGGAGGGGGTGTCGCGTTGCCCCTGACGGGGGAGGCAAAACACGCCTCTGCACGTCGGTTCGGCGACGCTGTTGTCACGTGACTGAGGGAAAGCTGTTCTCCCGTGCATCCTGGCGGTGACTCCTAATTCATCACGCACTCAGATGCTTTCCTGGCCATGCTCACACCCCTGCGTCCTCGTTCCTCCGTAAGCAGCGTCCCTGGACGCTGGCTGCTCACAGAGCGACCGGAACGTGCACTGCTGGTGGCGTTAAAATAAGAGCAGACTTTACAGCTCACGGCCTGCCCTTCTGAGAACACAGGACACTGGGGTCACTTCCTGCAGACACAGCGTGTGGCAGGGCCAGCTGAGGAGGGTGGGTGCGTCTCACAGCAGGCTGTTGAGCTAATGAGCGTGTGGCTTGCCTTTCAGAATGTCTGCTTCATCTTCCCTCAGTTTTTATACCAGTTCTTCTGTGGGTTTTCACAACAGGTACGTCCTACTGTGTGGGGTCAGAAGCTCCCCTGGGCCTTACCTCCCTTCCCTCGTGGGTGCTTGAAGGGAAGGGGAGAATACAGGAAGGAGCAGGCTGCAGGGGCGAGGAGGCTGTAAGGGGGAGCAGGCTGCAGGGGCGAGGCGGCCGTAAGGGGGAGCAGGCTGCAGGGGCGAGGCGGCCGTAAGGGGGAGCAGGCTGCAGGGGCAGCAGGTCAGGGGTGCAGTGCCCTCTACCTCGCACCCCTGTGCAGCCCGGTCCACAGGCAGTTCAGGAGCAGATGTGGAGGCCCCAGTGGCTACCGTGGGCTTACTCACGTGGCCCACCAGCAAGGTTCCCAGCACGTGCTTACCTGCCCACAAAGGCTATGGTGTCTTTCCGCCCCCGATGGAGAGGATTGAGTGGGCCTCTGAGACCCTCTCCTGGGTGCCTGACCACCGGCGTCTGGCACACCCGGGTTCCGAGCGGCCGGGGAGAGCAGCACCCCCTTCCCGTCACGTCCCTGCTTCTGTCCGAGGGGCTGACACGGGAACGTGGAGGCTAGAAGGCGGCATCAAGGTTGCAGACTTTCCAGCACCCTTTCTGTTGCGAGTCTGCAGTGGCCGATTGGGGTGGGTCCTGGTGGCGCCCGTGTCGGCCGTGGTCGTAACCCTGGCGGTTGATGCCAGGAAGGACTCAAAAAAGTCCTGCCATCTGTAGCTGCAGTTGAGAATGCTCGCGTGTGTGGGGCTTTGCAGATTAAATGGCATGTACGCGCACCGCCTGACAGCAGCTTGTGGGGGTCCTTGGGTGCGGGTTTCAGGTGGGTTTGTCCTCTCCGCAGACCTTGTACGACACTGCCTACCTGACCCTGTACAACATCAGCTTTACCTCCCTTCCGATCCTGCTGTACAGCCTCATGGAGCAGCACGTCAGCATCGACACGCTGCGGAGAGACCCTTCCCTGTACAGGTGCGCGCCCGCCCCTGCACACCGCTCCCTGCGCAGGAGTGCCCGGTCGGGCTGTTCAGCCCCAGAAGCGCCCGTGTCAGCCGGTGCGCTCGCTGCCACCGGAGAGTCTTCCGGGGGAAGCAACGCAACTGAAGTGAACATACCTCAAATTTAGGGAGAGGATTTGTGCTGCCTTTGAAATGTGCCTGTTAAGCCAGTTGGGGTCTTGCCATGCTTTTCGGTAGTTATGGAAGGACCCGGGATACACATTTCTGTCTCCTGGTGACCCCAGTGGATTTAAAGCCTAAATTATCGTTTAAAAACCAAGCACGTTCCATTCAGTGAGATAAAAAGAAAAGTTAACAGATCTGATTGCAGAGAACCCTTTTTTGGCTAAAAAGGGTTTTTTAATAATGAGGAAAAGGTGTTTCTGTGCTGTTTTGAGATTGTACCACGAGATGACTGGCAGATTCAGCGTGTTACTGTTCCTGTGGCTTCTTGAAGTTAACTTCTCATGTCACGTAGTTTTAGATTCATGTATAGTTTTAAGGGTTCTGTGAGCCTTTGTCCAGTTTCCCTGCTGGTTAATGCCCAACAGAACGTCGCATGGAGGGTGGAACGGCATCCCTCTGGGCGCCCAGGTTACTGGTATTCATCTGTGTGCGTGCACATGCATGTGCATTCCCATGCCCACACAGTGCACAGCACCTGCCAGCCTCCCAGCCCCGTCATGTCTGCTGTGACGCGGGATCTGGAAGCGCCACAGCCCCAGTGATCCGTGGGCGACAGGCAAGCGTGGAGCTCGCTGTGTTTACATTCGGTGGTAGAGGAAGCGTCTGAGGAGATGGGAGACAGCGGTTAGCCCATCTCTGGAGGGTCCCCTGCAGCCGGTGTCCGTGAGCTAACTGGCATGAGAGTTGCGCCAGGAGATGCATCATGACCCTGTGGCCCACAGCCCATGTCACGTGGGAACACGCGTGGGCCTCGTGTCCTGGGTCCGTTCATAAGCAGAGATGTGCACGTCTGTCTGCCCTTAGACACAGGCGTGTCCGTCGGGAGGGAGAGAACCGAGTGTCTGAGTCGCATCTGACCCCACGGGGACTCTGTCCGGGCCCCGGGCCCCTGCCGAGCATGTCTCCGTTCCCTGTGCTCTGACTCTGCCCTTGGAACGGCAGTCTGGTGCTGTGGCCGTCCCATGGCCTTTGTGGAGCCAGGCGCACGCTGGGTGAGGGACAGGGCTGTTCAGCAGGCGGCGGAGGGCAGGCGATGTGACGTAGGGACACGTTCGGTGCTAGAAACTATGAGGACGAGCCCCCCGGGATCCACCCCGAAGGCTCTGTGAGATCAGAGTGTGTGTCCAGCCCCAGGGCAGGTGTGGAGGGGTCAGGCAGGGGATAGACGTGCCGGGCAGGGTGGCCCACGGCGGACAGACCACGATCCTTTCTCCACGACCCACTTCCATCGCGTGGCGGAGCCTGGGACGGTGCTTGACTGAGAGGGCCTTCCTGGACGGATGGTCCCTGCGGAGCGTGGGGGTGGCCCAGCCGCTGAGGGTCTGGGGTCCTGACCTGCAGTCTCGCCCTTGTCCCTGCAGAGATATCGCCAAGAACGCTCTGCTGCGATGGCGGGTGTTTGTCTACTGGACGTTCTTGGGAGTGTTTGATGCCCTCGTGTTCTTCTTTGGTGCTTACTTCATGTTTGAAAACACAACGGTGACCAGCAACGGACAGGTGAGTACGGAACCTGTACGTCTCGTGGGCTGGGCCGCTTGGGGGTCCCATACGGGCGTGGGTCGGGTAGTCTGTGGGGCTGGTCCTGGGGCATCCGGCCACCAAAGCGCCCCGAGGCCGCGGCGCCTCTGCTCCTGCTGGACGCACCCTTCCCGGGCCCCAGGCTGGCGGGACTCTGCCGCCTCGAGCTGCTCTTGGGCAGGTCCGTGCCGTTCCATCGCTCAGGCCTAGCCCATTTCCTGTGGGAATTAATTTCGTACTTAGCACATTGAGGCATTTTTCTCACGTGTATTTACCTAAGTTTTTGCTCCCTTTGCAGTGAGTAGATTATAGAGTTCACTGTAGCCGGGCAGCTCTCTGCTTGTTTGCATAATCTCTGGGGGTTGTTTTACTCGTATCTTGCTTTTGTCTTTTTGCCACTGGCTTCCCTCCCCACTCAGATAATGACCACCAACACACACATGGTAAGAAAACTGTGGGTTTGTCCTTTATGTTTTGGAGTGCCTTAAAAATAAAATATTTCTCGAAATATTTTCACCTGTGACTTCTTCTGTGTGCTTTGTCGGTAGAAACCGCTAGCTGCCGCCGGCTCCCTCGTGGGGCCGGCGCTGCCTTAGACGCGTGTGTCTGCATCTGGTCGTTCGTACTTGGTGTTTCTTCTCTGGAGTTCTGTGTCAGGCTCACCGGCCCAGGCCGTGGTGGTTTTCAGTTGATACGTTTGAACTTCCCTTAAACTTCCATGCGAGGTGCTGTCCCAGGCACGGGATCGTGGCAGACCCGGCCTTGGGGACACACGGGGGCGCGTGGGCGCTGTCCCCTCCGCAGCCCGCCCCAGTTTAGCGGCTGCACTGACGGAGGTGACTCCCTCCCCGCCAGGCGGTCGGCCGTTCACTGGTGCGTGGTGAACTTTTTCTTTCTCTTTACTACCAAGAGGTGCTGTTTTCTTTCATTGTAGCTTAGATAACTTTTACTAAATTGAAATAAGTATCTCATTTCACTTTTAGCTAAAGCTTGACGTTTTTCTGGAACATTCTTTGTCTTCATTTGCTTGGATAGTTCCCTGGTGCCAGCTGGCCCCAGACCCTCCTCCCGCGGGGTCCCTACAGGACTTCCTGCAGCAAGGCTGAGGGAGCGTCTTGCACGTGTCTTAGGAAGAACTAGGATTTCGGGTCCCCGGAGCTGGGACGTGGGGACTTAGTTAGCCTGTTAATACTGCGAGAAGCCTCCTCACGCAGCTGTCACCCTTTGCTTGGCGTTAACGTCGAGGCAGCTGGAGTTCCGGCAGATGAAGTCATGTACACGCAAGCGCTCACAGCGGGGTTTTTGTGCAACGCTCCTGGAGTGATTTTACTCCGTGCTGCTCCTTCGTTGCCCCTGTCTCGACGTCATCGTGCCGGCTGGCGGGCGTGGTGTGGTCCCTCACAAGGCCCAGGCAGTATCTCGTCCTTGTGCTCAAATCCCCGGAACCCTGCTGTGCCTCCAGCCAGACCCCCTCCACCCACTCCTCGTGCTGCCGTGGGTCAGGGTGCCATGGTGCTTTGGACGCCTCCGGCGGATGCAGGGATTCCCGCCCGTTCCCCGGTGCCTGCTGCTGTCTCTCTGGCCTGTTTCTCGAGGGTGCCTTGAGCTTCCACAGAGCCTGGATCCTGACTTCGGGGCTGGCACTTCTCCACAGCACTGATAGCCCCGCGCACGCACGCACGCCTTTGCTGGGCTGTTAGTGCACAGGACTGTTCGTTAGACTTTGAAACAAGGGCAGAAAGAGAGAACAGACGGAGAAAGCACCGTCGGCCGGCACCACCGCGTCTAAGTCAGCCAGCAGGTGCCTTACTGAGAGCCTGCAGGGCCCGCCCTCGGCCCCGCTCGCTGGCCTGTCCGGACAGAAGTTCAACACACACAGCACACGTCTTGTCGTGTGAGAAGCCGCTCAAAAGCCTGGTGGTGCCATGAACCAGGCACGGGGCGGCTGGTGCCGAGCAAGGTCTGTGACGGGAGGGGTTAGTCCAGTGACGCGTGTCAGCCATGAAGTCTCGTGCAGCTCAGTACTGTCTGCCAACGGTCGGGAGCCCGACGACCGGGCCTGTCAGGGCGCGGTGAATGGTAACCGTAGGATCCCCAGTCCTGAGTGGTGCTCATCTCCATCCCGTATTGCTGGGGGACAGGCGCCCCCGGAGGCTGGGGTGGCCCAAGGCCACTACACCAGGGCAAGGCCAGGGTTAAACATCTGGCGTTCTCACTCTAGCCACCTCCCCCCATGCCTCCCTGTCTCCGGATGGAGCCGTTCTCTTTGCTTTGTTGGTAAGAGGGTTCGGTCACCCACAAAACTGAGCTGGCGTTGTAGCCTGGTTCTGTAGTGATTCAGATAAACCCCAAACCCAAGTGCACCGAGGGCTGGTCTCCGTAACGACGGCACCCTTGGTTCATGGGCAGCAGGATTCTGCCGATGGTAATGTCCACCCCTCTTCCTGCTCAGAATGTATCCCGTGGTGTCACGGTTCAGAAGTCCCATCCCCACCGATGGTCGGTAGGTGAGGACCCCTCTCTTGAGAGCTACGTCTGCTGTAGGAACGTACATAGATCACGTGTGGTGTTGAGGGAACACTCAACTTCTTGAGAAGAAATTCTCTAACGGAGCGTTTTCTGCACAGACACCAAAGTTCCTTCTCTCTCTGATGTGCAAACGAGCACACGGAGGCCGTAGTGGACGTCCCCTTGTTGGCGGCAGGCTCTGTTGCAGACGTGGTAATGGAAGTCAGCAGACGTCGAGGGCAGACGGCGGAGTCCGCGTGAAGGGAGCGTGGACGGGGTTTTTATGACCGTGACCTTGAGAAAACACGGTTGTGTTTGTTGTGGCATATTTTTACTCAAGAAAATGAAGTTGGTCTGGGTCTGAGGGCTTTTTAGGAGGACGGTTTCCTATGAGAAGCTCCTGGGTGGGCAGATGGGGGAGGGGAGCTGGCGCTCGCGGGCGCTCCCGAGGTGTCCGCTGTCCCCGAATGAGGCCAGGAGTCCCTGGAAGTCAGCACCGCCGAGGGGAGTGCGCTGTTCGGAATCAGGTGTGGGGCCGTGGGGGAGACAGGTGTCATTCAGAAAACAAACCCTCTGGACACCCTTTCACCTCCCACCCCCAAAATCCGTGGCAATAGTGGCAAGCAACCCAATAACAAAAGCCCGAGGGTTCCCCGGGCCACAAGTGAGGACTTAGAGGGTATTCCCAGAGCGGTGCCCTGACTGGCCGTCTGTGAGTCAGAAATGCCGGCCGAGGGCACAGGTGAAGGTAGAGCAGACGCGTCTTCACTGCTGGGGCTCGCAATCAAAATTCCCAGTTCTGGAGCAAAAACAGTCATGTGCCGTTGCGACGTGCCTGTAGGAACCACGACTGAGGCCCGTGCGTCGCTCTGAGCATCCGGAGACCTGCTCTGTAACCCGGGTCTGCCGTGGTCACCAGCTCTACAAACGTGCTGGTTCCTGGTGCTGCTGGTGAGACCCCGTCTGCTGGGCTATGCACGCGGCTGTATCTTGCTGTTACCTGACCCTTCAAAAAGATTTCCGTGTCCCCTGCCAAGCAGGAGTGGTGACCATGGGGCCCACGGCATTGGGAAGTGGTGGGGGCAGGCCTTCCTGCGTTCCCACGGAGACCCAGCCTCCGCGTTTGCCTGCGTGAAGTTGCATGCAGGTCCATTTCTCTGCTGAAAACTCACCAGAAAGCCGTTTGTATTCCAGCTTCTTAATTCTTAGTGAACTAGAGCTGTTGCTTTTGAAGAAGTACTAGGAACATTTTCTGAGAGACACGGTTCAGAATCCAGAAGGGGGGGGCGGTCCATAGGGGATTCCGGAGAAATCTCAAAGAGAATAAAATCTCCAGTGACTGATTTTCCCCCAAGAGTCAGTATTTCGTTTTCTGTGTCTGTGTCTGTAGTTGAGAAATGTCTTGTTTTTGTGATTTGACCCTATGTTTCCACCACGTGTGACCGCGCAACACCACGCGGGGTGGGGGTCGGGGGCCGGGCAGCCGGGCGGGCTCGTCCTCCTCGAGGCTGTTGGCGCGTCTGTGGTTCTGGCCCTCAGACTGGCTGCCAGGGCCTTTGTACAGACGAGACAGTCTGCCTCCATCTCCCCGTCCCCGGGGACTGTCCAGGGAAGCCCATCCTCACAGGGGGACCCGTATCTAGCTGCTCGCCAGCAGCTTGCTGCTGTCGGTTTCTTCCAGAGCGGGCGGGCATCCGAGTTGGGTTCAGAGGAGGTTGCCAGGGCCCCGAGTCTCCTTTGAGCACGCAGAAGGCTCAGAGTCAGGGAGGCGGGGAGAGCCGGGTTGTGTCTCTTCCACATGGAACACGACGCGGGGGAGACACGGCCGGCACCGTGCACAGTAGCGTTCCGAGCGGCTCCCGGGGATGTTCCCCTCTGTGTCTGCCGCATTAGGGCTGATGTTTATGGAGGGTCGGGGACCGAGGTCGAGGGGTCAGTGCAGGAAGGGCCTGAGCCCATCTCCGAATTGCTGACCTGGCCCCTGGGGGTGGCACGGGGACCTGAGGGTCTGGGGGTGCCCAGGATGTCGATGGCCGGCGTCTTCCCGTCAGTAACTGACACGGCCCCTGTGTCCTCGGGGCCTGGGGTGCTGGCCCGCAGGAGCGGTGAGGTGTGTGGTCTTGGCTTGAGTGCGGAGGGGAGCGGTGTGCGGTAACTGCAGACTCTGGACGGTTCCCCCCACAGATCTTTGGAAACTGGACCTTTGGGACGCTGGTGTTCACTGTGATGGTATTTACAGTCACACTCAAGGTAAGCGCTCGCCCTTGATGTCCCTTCCTCGGCCGCCCCGTCCGTTGTAACTGCCCGGGCTGGAGCCCCCCGTGCCCCGGGCCGCCCTCCAGGGTCATGTTCGGTCATTTAGTAAGTCAAGCGGGGACTCAGCTTAGTGGGTGCCGGGCGACCCAATATGTGAACTTCTGGAATTACACAGAAGGTAAATGAGGGAATGAGCCTTTTTTATGAACGGAGTCAGATTAGAATTCCTTTAAATGACAAGCAGCCTCACCCCAACAGAGTCAAAATCTACTTTAAAACAAACGAATGTATTATGGGAAATTTAGTTCTTTTGAAAGTCAAGGCCGATTGTGTATTCAGGGCCACACTGAGCGTCCTCAGGCTGTCGCCCCAAGTCTCCGCGGTGGGAACACCGCCGACAGGGTAGCGGGGCCCCGGGCCCTCCCCGTGTGGGAGAGGGTCCGGGGCGCACTCCCCGGGGTGCGGGGGCACTGCCTTCTCTCTCCCCCAGGAGCCTCCGAGTCTGTGCTTCTGCCGCTGGGTTATGTCGGCGTTTGGGCTGCCGTGGAGTCGGGGTGGGCTGTGCCCCCCGCTCTCCCGCGGCCGCCGATCCACGCTGCCGTGGCTCCTTCCGGCCCAGACGAGGCTCCGACTCCGGCCTGTCTCTCTTCCAGCTGGCTCTCGATACGCACTACTGGACTTGGATAAACCACTTTGTCATCTGGGGGTCCCTGCTCTTCTATGCCGTCTTCTCCCTCCTCTGGGGAGGGGTTAGCTGGTACGAGCTTGAGACCCTCGCGGGCCCTCGGGAGGCTTCCTGCTCCCGCCGATCCTGCGGTGAGGCGTGGGGCCGCGGGCCGTGGGGGAGCGAGGACGAGGGGCCCCCTCTCCCTGGACCCACGCTCTCCGTGGGGGAGCCACGCCATGTGGCAGGTGACTAGCTGAGACCGGGGAGGCCAGGTGCTGCCACGGGGGACCTGCTTCAGATCCCAGGTCAGACGAGTCTTCTCAAGAGAAGTCGTTCACGTCGCGGCCTGGGCGGGCATCACCCTCCTGGTCGTGGCCTGGCATCCTAAATGCGCGTGTCCTGGAATGGGGCGTGGGCTAAGTGCCTGTCGGGTGTGGCACGGCCCGCCTTCCCTGCCACAGTGGGGATGAGCTGGGCTTAGCGTGCATAGCGGGTGTAGTGGGTGGGGCTGGTCTGGAGCCCCGCCGGCTGCCAGCAGACCGAGCCCTGCTCCTGGGAGGCCACCCGGGATCCTCTGCAGGGAGACGGCAGAGTCCCAGTGCTCTGTAGGAAGTTCGGGTGGCTGCCAGGTGGAAAACAAAGAGGACGATAAAACCATGGTGCTGGCTCTGTGGCCTCCAACAAGGGCAAGAAGTGGCCATGTGTGTGGTACTCCTCCTGGTGCGTTTACCGTCACACCTTGGCTCATGCTGTTCCTTCTGCCCGGGCTGTCCTTTCCGACGAGCCTGCCCCGTGAGCTCCTATGTATCCTTCAAAACCCCACGCTTCAGCGCCCTGCGTGGTGCTGCCCTTGAAGCCCCGCACAGGCAGGGCGGTCCTGCCTGGTCACGGTGGCCTCAGCCTTCGTGCCTGCTCCCGTCACAGCACACACTGTGCCCCCACCTCTGTGTGAGACGGAGCATCTCCTGAGCGTGGCTGGGACAGGAGAGGTGCGTGGTGCCCTGACCTGGGAGTGCCTCCCGCTGGGCGTGCTGGTTCCCCCGCTGTGCCGGTCAGCTGTGAGCACGGCTCTGCCCCGCCTCGGAGCATCGCTGACCTCTAGTGGCCAGTGCCGTGCATTGCACGTTCTTTGGGACCTGCTGGTGCTGAGCCAGGTGGGCTTCTGCCCCCAGCACTCGTCCACCTTTCATCCTGACACCTGTGCGCCCCGCTCCCCGGCCTCGGGCGTGAGAATGGCGGAACCGACTCAGGTTCACTATTGGCCCTTCCGGCTTCTCTCATGGAACCCAGTGTGGGTACTTTCTTGAGCTATAGGTTTGCCTGGAAGGGAGGCCGTTTGTGCTATTTTCGTAGAAAACAATGTCACCGTACACGCCTTGGCCGGTTGACTAGCACTGCTGACCGGACCCGGGCGTCTTCTGCCTGTTAGTAGCCATTGCTCAGGTTGCGATTCCAAGTTAAAAAACACCTGTTTTAATCTTTTAAAATCCTTTTTTGCTGTCCCGAAACTGCTCCAGGGCTGTCCTCAGTCTTTGGGGTGACTCTGTAGAACTCCTTCCTCTGTCGCCCGTCCTCACAGCCCGGCCTGGTGGGAAGTCCTGCAGCCCGTTGTTCATGAGTCGTTAGACGCACACACCCCAAGCGGGTCGGGGAGGGCAGTGACACCTCGGGGACGGGTGGGCTCTTCCTGGGAACGGCGTCCTCCGGTCGACCTCCGACCAGCCTGTCTGCTGTTTCTCTAGGCCGTTCCTCAGTTATCAAAGGATGTATTACGTGTTCATCCAGATGTTGTCCAGCGGGCCTGCCTGGCTTGTCATCGTCCTGCTCATCACCGTCAGCCTCCTTCCCGATGTTCTCAAGAAGGTCGTCTGCAGGCAGCTGTGGCCCAGCGCCACGGAGAGAGTCCAGGTACGGGTGGGACGGGGCTCCGGGGCTGGGGGGTGCCGTCCCATGGGCGCGGTGGGGGCGCAGGGAACCGGCGCTATGACCGCTGGAAGGAAAGCGGGAGAGGTGTGGTCAGTCCGGGTATTACTGCTGAGGCTTGAAACGTGAACGCAGGTAAAGTGCAAGGTGATCTATGTCCAGACCCGAGAAACTAGTCAGCCGGAACAGGAGAAAGGTCGAGAGAGAAAGACTGAGCCCATGCAAAAGGAAAATTATTGTTTGCAAATCTAAAAAAGCTTTTAAAATTAATCATCACTTTGAAGGTAAAATTGCATTAGTTTTAGGGATGATGAATGTGGCCCAAAATGTTAGTGTTTATATTAGGAAATTCTGGTGAGTACTAGGGTCACTTAATTTTCACAATCCCGAATTGAGGCAAACAGGTTGAGTTCTGGATTCAGGAGAGAAGTGAGATGTGCAAAATGCCCACCCCGGCTTAAGGACAGCAGCAGGGGTCACTCGGAGCTGCTCAGAGTTCTCAGGAGGACTCATCCCCCTTCATCCCCTCACCCCTGCAATCTCAGGGAGGACACCCCACTCACCTCTGAGATCTCAGGGAGAGCATGCCTACCATCCCCTCACTCCTGCGATCTCAGGGAGGGCACGTCCCCCATCCCCTCACCCCTGCGATCTCGGGGGGGCACGTCCCCCATCCCTTCACCCCTGCGATCTCGGGGGGGGGGGCACGTCCCTCATCCCCTCACCCCTGCGATCTCAGGGAGGGCACGTCCCCCATCCCCTCACCCCTGCGATCTCAGGGAGGGCACGTCCCCCATCCCCTCACCCCTGCGATCTCAGGGAGGGCACGTCCCCCATCCCCTCACCCCTGCGATCTCAGGGAGGGCACGTCCCCCATCCCCTTACCCCTGCGATCTCAGGGAGGGCACGTCCCCCATCCCCTTACCCCTGCGATCTCAGGGAGGGCACGTCCCCCATCCCCTCACCCCTGCGATCTCAGGGAGGGCACGTCCCCCATCCCCTCACCCCTGCGATCTCAGGGAGGGCACGTCCCCCATCCCCTTACCCCTGCGATCTCAGGGAGGGCACGTCCCCCATCCCCTTACCCCTGCGATCTCAGGGAGGGCACGTCCCCCATCCCCTCACCCCTGCGATCTCAGGGAGGGCACGTCCCCCATCCCCTCACCCCTGCGATCTCAGGGAGGGCACGTCCCCCATCCCCTTACCCCTGCGATCTCAGGGAGGGCACGTCCCCCATCCCCTTACCCCTGCGATCTCAGGGAGGGCACGTCCCCCATCCCCTCACCCCTGCGATCTCAGGGAGGGCACGTCCCCCATCCCCTCACCCCTGCGATCTCAGGGAGGACGTCCCCCATCCCCTCACCCCTGCGATCTCAGGGAGGGCACGTCCCCCATCCCCTTACCCCTGCCATCTCCGGGGAGGGCACATCCCCCATCCCCTCACCCCTGCGATCTCAGGGAGGGCACGTCCCCCATCCCCTCACCCCTGCGATCTCAGGGAGGGCACGTCCCCCATCCCCTCACCCCTGCCATCTCCGGGGAGGGCACGTCCCCCATCCCCTCACCCCTGCGATCTCGGGGGGAGGGGCACGTCCCCCATCCCCTCACCCCTGTGATTTGCCCGAGGAGGTGCAGACCCCCATAAGAAGGGAGGATCCTGCCAAGTGTGCGGAAGGCCGAGCAGGGCTCTCCCTGCAGAGCACAGGTGGGCGTGCAGGTGGGAGGACTATCCACGCACTTTAGGACCTGAGGGACGGCCTTCTGGAAAGCTCAGATGTTCCCCGTGCTCAGCCTCTAAGCGCTGGGGTGGGAAACAGCCAGGCCGCCGCTGGGCTTGTGGGGAGCCAGGTCTGGGCACCGCGTGCGCCCCCCTCCCCCAGTCACCACGACGGAATGGGACCCGGGGGGGCTTTCCCGGAAGTCTGCACTACCGTAGCGTGCTGGGCCCAGCGCCACCATCCCTAGCGGTTCCCTCCTTGGCACCTGCGTGTCTGTCGTCAGCACGACAGCTCGTGAGTGTGCGTGAACGCCTCCGCTCTGAGCTTTGACGAGACCACCTTGAACAGGCGGGCGTGCTGGGAGGTGTCGGGGCAGGAGGAGAAAGACAGGGGGACGAGAGGCCTGCGCAGCCCCCCAGGAGGGGAGCGTTCAGGGAGGACACGGTTCGCTTAGCGCGACGGCGGGGATGCACGAGGGAGGGGCCTGCGATTAACCGGCCTCAACTGCCTTAACTTGTTTCTCTTTTCCCTTCCTCCTTCTCTTTGTCTCCGACCTCTTTGCCTAAATAACCGCTCCCACCTGTCTCGCCATGTGCGCGGCCCCTCGACCCCTCTGGGACTTCAGACTAAGAGCCAGTGCCTTTCTGTCGAGCAGTCCACCATCTTTATGCTCTCTCAGACCTCCAGCAGTCTGAGTTTCTAACGGAACAAGGTGATGCTTTCCTGTCGTTTGGCATGGTGGGGTTTCGTTGCAGGAGGCAGAGGGCTGGCTCCTCGCCGAGCCGTCCGGCACCCCTCCCGGGCTCGTGTCTGCTCAGGGTGAGCGCACATGAGGGCTACTAGCATGACCCGTGTCTGAGGTGCGGGGAGTGCACGTGGCCCGTGTCCATGGGAGGTCCCGGGTCCCCCCTGCCAGGGTGCGGGGCTGCACTGCATCACACTGGCTGGCGGGTACCCGTGGCCCCTGCACACAGGCGTAGGCGTGGCAGCTCCTACGTCGCTCGAGCCCACGTGGGCAGAGTCCACGCAGCACCACCCCTCTCTCCGCAGCCAATGGCGGATTGATGGCACGACCTCCTCACTCAGGCAGCTCTGTGGACCCATTGCACAGACAGGGAAACTGAGGCCCCCACGACAGAATGTTGTGCAGGCCCCACAAGGCACTGTAGAAAAGACAAGGCGCGGGCTGAGCCACTCAGACCATGGACAAAGCCAAGAGAGATGTGTTTGGGTCAGGTGTTTTTCCAAATTCCCTTTTCACTTTTTTTAAAAATCTAATTTTTAGAGAGAGGCTCTGTTGCTGTAAGTTGCCGCGCTGGCTTATTTCTCGGCAGCATGGAGCCATGTCCAGGGATGGTTTCTGTCCGTGTGTCCGCTGTTGGTCCGTGTGTCTAAACGACATCCTTACAGAGACCTCAAGGTAGTGATGCTTGGAAGCTGTTTTCTAGTGCAGTGAGTTCATAGGAAAATACCTAAGCGGGAAAAGGCTTTGTTTTTTTTAACGACCGTTCCTCCTCTGTACATTTTAAACACTATTACTTAACAGGATGGCACATTTTTTTAACTTCTGGTAATCATCAGCAATCAAAATTTTTCTCCTCGGGTGCCATCAGAATTTGCTAGAATAAATGACATAATTTCATCTGACTGGGTATGTACTTGAAAACATTTAGGTTGCAATTATCAGGAATATTGAAGTCACAGGATGTGCTTATGAAACTGAGTAAATCTTGCCAATGCTCGGCTAAAAACACCCACTTTCCCTATTGATGGATGGGGTTTGCTAAGACTCGCTCTTTGAAACCCTCCTCTGGGTGCCCGGGGCAGGTTGCTGCCAGGCGCCCCGCGGGGTCCACGGCCACACGAGGCGTCCCGCAGGTGTGCCCACACCTGCAGCTCCTGGAGCACCTGGCACGCACACCCGTGTGCATGTGCTTCTGGGAACCCCCCTGGACGCCTGCAAAACTTTGGAGGAACAGACCCTGGACCAGTCTGCACTTCAGATGATGGCTGTTTCCTTCCGTCTGTTCCGTTAAAAAGAAACACGTCACAGGCACCGGGTTTCGTGTGTATACATATGTGACCCATGTATACATATTTGTACACGTGTTTCTCTGCATTACCGATACGACTCCATCCCTGCGAAGGGCAGCACCCCCCCGCCCCGATCAGCTCACCCTTCTTCTCGCCAGAAGACAGTCTGCATCTCACACCTCGTACTCCTTCACCTCTTAAAATTCCCCCCTTGCTGGTTCCTGAGGCACTCATACGGTTTGACGAGAAAGCCAGCGGTGGGCTGCCTGGCCGCATTGACCTGCGGCACTGTGACCCCTGAGCCCTTCAGGAGTCTAGCCTTGGGGTCGGGGAGAAGGACAGGGACAGAGGGACAGGCAGGTGCAGTCCCTCCCCTTTGGGGTGAGCACTGAAGAAGCTGCCGGGCTGGAGCGGGCCTGTCTGGTCCTCCCGGCAGAGGCTGCTCCGTGGGCTCCGGTCTGCTGCCCGGGCCGGTCCTCCTCGCCTTGCCGGGTCCCGTCCCTTGGTTTCTGTTCCGCGAAGGGCCGTCAGGAAGACCCGCTCCTTCCCCGGCGGCGCCCTCCCGCTGCCCCCAGCTCGCAGAGACTTCCACGGCAGACCGTGTGCCCGCTGCCCGCAGAGGGCACGGGCGTGGCGCAGGCCCCTTGTCCGGCGGCAAGGCAGGTCGTGCTCGCGGACGGGAGGCGCTCCAGGGCCAGGCGCAGCCCCTCTCAGTGTTTCTCCTCGCCTTGCAGCAGAGCGCGAAGCTCAAAGCGTCGGTCGCCGCTGCGCCGGGCACGGACGCGCCACTTGTGAAGGACCTGTTGCCACAGCCGAGGCACCATTAGCCAAGGATAGGTAACAGTGCCGCCATGCCGCCCGGCAGGCTCCTGGGTGTGCCGTGACCCTTCAGACTGCCCGGTTTTCCTCCAAAGCTTTGCTGTGCTGTGCCGGTTTTGATAACAGGTTCATGATGAAAAAATGGTTTTTACACACACATGTCTATTTGTGTCCCAGGTAAGTGACCTGCCTGAGTGTGTCTGGGCCGCAGATGGCCGTGCACTGCGTACACACACACACACGTGTACTGCCGTGGCCAGCGCCCTTCCACGTGCGTTTTCAGGATCTTCCCACCCAGTGCGTTCAGTGCATATTTGCCAGAACAAAGCTCATTCCTCAGCCTCGGCCATGGAGGGAGCTTCACCTGAAAGGTCTCTCAGGAAAGACCAGATTTGAGAAAACAGTGGGAGATGGCGTGATTGGCATGGAGCGGTGGCAGGCCCACGTCTGGCCCAGGTCTCCTGTTGTCTACCAGCTGGCACGTGGAGCCGTGTCTGCCCCGGAAAGGCACAGAAATGCAGCCACGCTCATGACGCGCCCTGAGCTGGGTGTCTCAGGTGCGACAAGCACACCGCCTTCTCTGCCCAGGGATGGTTTTTCCTTTAAGACCGATTTCTCCTGGACGGCTTTGCCAGTCCCCACTGCCCGGTAAATTTAACGACCGTAGGTGAGGTCGCCAGCTTCCTTGGGCCGTAAGAACCTGCACAGACACGCGTGTCCATGTGTGTGGAGGTGACCATGGACCCCAGCTCCAGTCCCTGGGGCCCCTGACAGAGACTTTGTGCACGGACGCACATCGTCTGTAGCTGACGACGGAGCCGAGCAGGGGAGCTGTTCGTGGCTAGAACACAGTCAGCATGCTGGCTCTGTGTCCTCAGTCAGACGGGACCCGGCCCGTGTCTGGAACGGGAGGCCCCACGGGCAGCGTCAGAGCAGGCTAGGCGGGGTTTTTGGGGACGGTCCCGGGACTGACGCTGTCCCTTCTGTTCTCCAACAGAGCACATGCGTACGCGGCCAGGACCACCTCCCAGAACTCACCCTCCTGGCCTATCCGCAGAGCCCCAGCCCCTGGGCCATGTGGCCGGGCCCGCACACAAAACAGGTGACGCTGACGTGGCCTCCCCTCGCCGGTCTCCTACACAGCCATCGCCATCCCGGCCCTGCGCCCCATAGGGGAGCCGCTGGGGGACAGGCCACCAGTCCAGGCCTCTGAGAGCCACACGTGTGCTTCTCCCCACCCCCGAGGGAGGGACGAGAACAACAGGACTTGTCTGGAGCACAGGGCTGGTGCATGTGGCTGGCAGTCATCACCTCTCGTGGGTCTGGTGGCCCCACACAACTTCCCTCGGGCATTTGGTTGGGTTGCGAAGAAGAGTGCACATGGCCCGCTGCATCCCGGGCCAGGGCCTCCAGCCTCAGAGGCCGCCAGGGAAGGACATCTGCGTGGAGGTGGGCCGCCGGCTTGAGCGGGCGTGGCCATACCGCCGACCGTCCCGAGCGCAGAGGCCTTGTCCTCACGGTGGGACGGGCTGGCCTTGCCTCTGTGCCTCCTTGTCCAGGGTCTTCTGATCCTCATGCTTCTGGAACTGGCCGGACCAGACCCCGGCGTCCCCATGCTCCCACAGCCTGTTGGAGGCCTAGACCGCATCCTGTCTCTGTCTGAAACCCACCGCCTAGCGAAGCCGCCTTCCAGGGTCGTGTCCAACATGGAATCTGTGCCTCTGAGGGAGTGCTGGCGTCCCCTGTGTGGATCTTGGAGTGTTTCCCATCCCCGCTGCCCCTGTGGAGAAGGAGGAAGTATCGGGTGGAAGAAGAGCTCATGCTGCACTCAGGCCTTCCCAGTGCAAGATCCGAGATCGTTCCCTCACCCCCACGAATCGAGCCTCCGCGTGTGCTCTTGTCCGGAGAGCGTTCTGTCACTGGTTCTAGGGCAAGGCTGTGGTCGGCGGCCCAGGGCAGACGCCTTCGTCCTCTTCGAGAGGTGGCCTCCAGGGGCCACGTCCATCTTCCAAAACCTATTTCAGGCCCACCCAGGTCTGCCGGGGAGGCGGTGTCTGAACCCTGAGAAGCAGGATTGCCGCCCTGGACTGCTGCCCACAGCCGACCCCGGGACCAAACCCTCGTTCTCTGTTAGCTCCGCGCTGTTGTGATCCGCTGTCCAAGGCGTCATTTAGGGTGGGCAGACCTTCGGGAGGCTGCCGCGTTGGTGGTCCCTGTCCCTTCTCTGTATGCTGTTCGTTTCTAGAAATACCCCCTTGATGTAGCCTTAACGGCCTGCAGAGAAGACGTTTCAGTCTGAGGTTCAAAGTGTGGGTGTGGAAACGGAAGCCTTCAAAGAGCATCACCCAGAGGCTGAACGACATGCAGGCCCCTTGCCCGCTGCGGGGTCCCGGGCTGTGCCCCAGGGACACGGGCGAGAGAACACGTCCCACGCCAGGCCTTCTGCAAAGCCCGGATTGCACAGTTTGATGTTTCGCCTATAAAATATTTATTTGAACTAGGGGGTGACTTGACTGCGTACACAGGGTAGCCGGGGTATGTTCAGGGGAAGTAGAAACAGCAAACCAAAGACCAGGAGAAAGGACGGAGAGTGCGCCGGGGTCTCCGTCCCGTGTGCCCCCCCTCCCTCGTGTGGTGGTGCCGGCCAGCCCGTCCGCGCTAGACCCTGCGAACGATGGTGTGTGCGTTTTTACAGCCGTTTTTAAGAACCTCATATGGGTATAAACGTCATACCTGTAGGGGGACAGATTCTCTGTATGTTTAGTTAACAAATTCTTTGTAATGTATTTTTTTAGAAATCTTAAAGTTGCCTTTGCACGAAGTATTTTCATAGCTGTTTCTATCTCTTTATTCGTTCATTTGTTAACATACCACATCTGATTTTTAAAGTATGTTTTTAAAGCTTTTATTCTTTAAGTTGATGAACTTTTGGCCACTTTGCATTTAAATTCCGGTGGGAGTTTCGGCTGAATGTGTCCATGTCCGATGAGTGTGGGGTCTCAGATCTGATTTATTCTCCGCGCCTGTGTCTGTTGCTGCTGCCGTGACTGGCGGACGTGTGTTTACAGCACAATACTTTGCTCCCGATTCTTCACAGTCAGTTGAGATTATCGTCTGCTTTTTCTTTTGTTTTTGATTTCCATCCTTCGGCCTTAAAATAGAAGCTTCTCGAGGGGTGGTTCCGTATCCTCTTTCCACCTGTACCGAGACGGTCACCATTTGCCTCTGATGGCGCGGTCTCGTTGGGAAAGTCACCAACTCCTTACGCGCTCCAGATGTCTCGTGTCAGGTTGTTAGGAAACCCTCCGTGACTGCACCCGATCGGTGGACGCGGACCCGGGGCGGGGGGCAGAGCGGCAAGCGTCCGGGATGAGTGCGCGCGTGGGACCCAGTCGACCTCACCCACAGTAGCTCCTGTTCACTTGCCTTACGCTGACTGAGAGCAAGTCCTGTCAACCTCGAGCGTTCTTCGTTTCAGAAGTCTTGTTCAGGACTGCACGCGGGAATGGATCACTAACCCGTGATTTCCCACCGGTCCCGACGTGGTTCCGAAGCCGCACACCATCCCTTTCAGAGGAGGTCACACTAACGCACAGGCGGTCCCGACCACGTCCCCGTCTCCTGCTTTCAGCTCCGTGTCCGCTCAGGGCCACATGGTACGCACACATACACGTGCCCTGGGTGCTGGCCATCCTGCCTCCTTCCCGAGGGGACCCTGCCAGGAGCTCCAGGAACACAGGGCTCCTTGGACCTTGAGTCTCGTGCGCCGGCAGGAGCCGGGGGCGGGCACGGCAGCCCCGGGTGTGAAGCGGATGGACAGTGTGGCACGCCACCTCCCTGCGAGGCCCCCGGCTGACACCGCCCCGCAGCTCTGCGCCCGAGACAGGCGGCAGAGAGCGGCGTCTGGACCCTCCGAGCCGCGGGGCTTCTGCGAGCCTCCGGGAGCACCGGCCGGCCCTCTGCCACGCACAGTGGGCGGAAAAGGCATCCTCTTGGCAAGTCCGGTTAGAACCCAGGTCGACTATTCCGTGCGTCTGACTCCGTAGGGTGAGTGCAGACCAGATGAGCCCTCGTGGTGGCGGTGCCTGTGCGTGGGAAGGAGGCCCAAATGCCCAGCTTTTGCAGGATGGGTTTAGAGAATTGTAGTTTGGCCTGGTGAGATTTTGCAGCTTTAAGTACAAAAGCGTCTCCTACATGCTGTTCTAATTAATCTCAAATGGTTGCACATCAACCAAATGGCCAGTGCGGCCTGAAGGGAGCTTTCCGGCTTTTTCTTTAAAACCACTAAGTTCGCCTGTGTTGCACCGACTGGAATAACCTGACCTCCTCCTTTCCTTCGAGGTCCACGTTATTTATTGAACAGCTCTGTGTCACATTTCCGCGTGCACTTTCTTGCCGCCTACGTTTCTTTTGGGAGCTTCCCATTTAAAAACGGGAAAAGTGTCAGTTGGCAAATGCATCGTTTTAAGTGAGAGGGTAGGTGAACGGGACTGAGAATCATTCTGATATCGTCTGTAAACAGAGCTTTAATGAAGATCGCATCGGAAGTGTTACTCAAGTGTGATTCTACTGTTGCAGAAAAATGTAAACATCAGTTTATATAGCTTTATTTTTTACCTTATCAAAATATACAGAATTTTAATATGCATATATTGTCTCTGACTTGAAATTATGATGCGTGTCTGCGTTGTCACTTAAAATGTCCATCATGTAGTGAATAAAAGAATCTTCAAAATGTATTTAACATGAATGGTATCTATAGTTGTCATCATCATAAATACTGGAATTTATTTTTAAATTATTGAACATAGGTGCGGTTAAGATAATAAATCAGCCTCCAGGTAGTAATGTTTAATTGATAACGATTCTTTAATCCGCTTTGAAAAATTAAATTGTGATTGAACCAAATCTTACACTTCTGTAAAGTTTATTTTGTATGCTGCTGTTTTTAACTTTTTTTTCTGTAGATAAAGTATGACTTAAAATTAATTATATCGGACTTTTCTGCAGATCATTTAAGCAGAAGACTTGAATCTGCTTTCAATAAAGAAGAAAAAATGTCTGGTTTGTTTTCTTTATAAACAAACAAATTAGCAGTTGGGCTTCAGTCTCTGGGGCCAGAAGCTGCAGGGCGAACCTCTCATCCTGTGTTTGGGCTGAAGGTGGGCAGGCGTCCCCTGGATGACCGGTGGCGCCTGCACTCACCGAGGCCGCGTCGTGGGTTCGGGCCCTCAGGACGGGAGATGGGCATCATGGGATTGCCCGCTGAGCCGCCCGTCGCCACCTGCCGCTCCTCTGACCGTCCTGCCTGCGGCCACAGGCCTCCCCCGGCCTCCTTCTTGCCCTGCTCCCACTCTCTTCCCTCCTCCCGTCCAGACTCCCTGGAGGGGCCCCCGCACCCGAGCTCACACCCAGCTCCGGGAGGACAGAAGTGGGCTGGTTCTGTGTGTGCCCTCCCCACCCATTCAGATCCCAGGGGCAGCCCCTCTCTCCCTCGGGTGGTCGTTTGCCTCCTGCCCCCCGGCCGCTGCTGACCCTGCAGCTCCTCGTGTGAGGACCAACCTCAGACCCACACCACCGGACGCCAGACCCTGGGATTCTGAGCTGGTTAGGGGGCGAGGGTGGAGTCAGGCTGGGGACGTTACCTCCCAGGCCTCACCACACCTCTGGGAGGGACCTAGGGCTCCGCCACGTGCGGCTCCAAGTGTGGGGCTGGTCCCGCCCTTGCACAGCACGACGCAAGCACGTAGGCCGTGCCGAGTAGTGCGCCCAGTGGGCGGCTGTCACCGCCACCAGCGGCCAACACGGGACTGTGGAGCAACAGGACGTGAATGCCTCTGGCACCTGTCGTGGTTGTGCAGGGTCCACACCGGCCTCGGCGGCCCTGGCGGCTGGGACTGTCGCACCTTGTGCTGCTGGCAGGAGGCTCGCGGGTCTAGCAGCCAGCACCAGTCACATGTGTCCCGTGAACGCGCACTGTTTACTCGGCCGCACCCTAACAACCAGCACCCACATGCTATGGAGCTCCCTCTTTATGCAAAATCTTGGGAACATGGTATTTCCCAGTTTCTTTCCTGCATTAAGGGGATCCCACTAAAATGCTCCATCTATTAATTCCCCAGGGAAAACGCTTGCCTTTGTACATTTTTAGGATTCAGGTGCTCGTTGGAATAATTCATGAACAATGAGTCGACTACCAAATGTCTAACTCATCACAGAGCTGCCCTCACTTGTCCTCACCGACCCTGATACCCGAGAACCCATCAACTATGAATCATCGAAGGAATTTTGTCTACGCTGAGGACGCCAACCCCACAGTGAGTGGACAGGTGTCATGACTAATGGCAGCCAATCTTGGGAAGATAGCTCAACGTCCAGAGAAGTGGACGCTTCGCGCCACACAGCACATTACTCGAGGTGACCTGTCACGTACCTTATATCATTTTGTTTGCTCTGTTGACCCGTCAGCAAGATACCGGGGATCACCGTGTCCCGGGGCCACAGAACTGCTGTGCCTGACACTCGAGGGGCCACGGACAGGTGCTGTCCTAGTTTCTTTGTTAAAACTTTCATAAGAAATATGGTTTCCTTGATGTATTGCTTATGAAGAATATGGATTAATCTTTAAAATTAGTCACACAAAATCATAATTTGAAAAAAGTCACATCCATTGTTTTGTTCACTTGGTTTTTACAAGATTCAAGGAGAGGAGAAAGGTTTTAAGATAATTAAGAACGAACACATCCTCTTGGGAATCTCAGTTATATCTTTAGAATTTTTAAAGACCTACTAGAGACTCAAAAAATGAAATATCAAAATAAATGTTTTAATTAGCTTAGGCTGTGAATGGTTGCCATTCCCGATCTTTAGAAACCAGTGGAGCAGAAAAAAATCTGTGTCCCGGGAGGGCACACGCAGGCTGAAATGCTGACTGGTGACATCCCGTCACACCGTCAGCATCTGTGGCCGGAGCACGTGGCTCTGGGGGCGGAAGTCCTACCTGGACAGGATGCTGTCGAAAGATAATCGGGCAGCACGGACGTGGCCGTCCTACCTGGAAACCAGTTGGCTCCAGAAGTGCTCAAGGGACAGCTGGTGAGTGGCTTGCTGGCGGCCTGCTTCCTGGGGGTGCCCTGACGGAGCAGGGCAGGCACAGGTCTCCCTGTGAACGTGTCTGTGTCCAAACGTCCCTCGTAAAGAAGGACACCAGTCACACTGGGGGCTGGGCCTGTCCTTACGTTAGCCTCGCTGCCTCTGTAAAGACCCTGTCTCCGGATAAGCTCACACTGTGGGGTCTTGGGAGTTAGGGCCTCAACATATCTTGTTGAGGGGACAAAATTCAACCCATAAGACCCTGCTTTGGGGGACCCGCTGGGGGATTCGTCGGCTTTAGGGCTGGGCGCGCACAGAGGCTGTGTGTGCGGGCACATGGAGAAGCGAGCGAGCAGCCAAGAGCAGGAGGGTGCGAAGAGACGACAGCCCCGCTGTGAGGACGCGGCCCAGGCCAAGCCAGGCTCCAGCCCGGGGCCCCTGGTTGAAGCAGCCTGAGTGAGGAAGGGACGTGGAAGGGTGGGACTCAGGTCCGACCCGCCCCTCAGGGCCCGGCCTCCTGCTCCTCGAAGGGAGCAGAGCTGGCCCGGGGCGAGCCATCCCCTTGGCTGGCTGAGGTGCCTCCCTGTCCACCGAGCAGCCCTTCCGCGCAAAGCTCCCGTGGGCATCAGCTGGGGTGCATTCCTCAGCCCCCTTTAAACATCCTCAGGAGGGGTCTCCGTTAGTCAGCTCTGTACCCCCATTCTCTTCTCGGCCCACCCAAACTGGGCTGTCTCCCACTCCCCTGGGAAGGCCCGGGACACCCTGCACCCCAGGCCCCCAGGGTTGGGCAGGGGAAGAAGGCGGGGAGGGGTGCTCCCCTGCCGTATCTGTAGTCACAGCAGCCTGGCCCTGGGCACTGCACCTTGGCCGCCCGTGAACGCCCGGGGCCTGTGCGGGGCCTGGGACCGACGCAGGGCTCGGTGAGGACACCGCTGCCCGACTAATCCCTGCACCTGCAGGGCTCACAGCCGCACCCGCCCAGCTGAGCAGGGCTTCCTGGTCTTCGGGGTGGCTGCTGGCTGTGGTCGGGCAGACCAGCCCTGACCATTTGCTTCCAGAAGCGGACGCGCGGGAAGGCCCCCATCATGGCAGGAGCTGGCGCGGTGAAGAACGTATGCCCGAGGCCACCTTAGTTCAGGAGGAGCGAGCCAGGGAGGGACATCAGCTGCAGTGAGGGTCCAGGCAGACATGCAGCCTACTTGGGGGCCGGAGAAGAGACCAGCGCACCCTATCGTCCCCGCTACGAGGTTGGTTCTCTGAAACCCTAAGCAGCCCCCCACAGGATGGCCAACAGGCCCCCCGATTTGCTGCGGTCGCGTCCCCGCTTGTCCCCTCCCCACCCTGGACCCAGCGTGCTGAGGGCAGAGTCACCCTAGGGGAACCCATTCTTGGAGGGCACGAGGCCTGTCCTGTGCGTCTTCTCCTTAGCCCGACGTGGGGCCGAGTGTTTACCACCTGAGCTGTTACAGTACTTTCTCTTAAGAGAGATTTCTGGGGGAGACGCCTGGGGGCTCAGTTGGTGAAGCGTCTGCCTTCAGCTCAGATCGTGATCTCAGGGTCCTGGGATCGAGCCCCAAGAGGGGCTCCCTGCTCAGCAGGGAGCCTGCTTCTCCCTCTGCCCCTCCCCCTGCTCGTGCTCTCCCTCTCAAATAAATGAATACAATCTTTATTTTTTTTTTTTTTTAAAGATTTTATTTATTTATTTAACAGAGATAGAGACAGCCAGCGAGAGAGGGAACACAAGCAGGGGGAATGGGAGAGGAAGAAGCAGGCTCATAGCAGAAGAGCCTGATGTGGGGCTCGATCCCGTAACACCGGGATCACGCCCTGAGCCGAAGGCAGACGCTTAACCGCTGTGCCACCCAGGCGCCCCTGAATACAATCTTTAAAAAAAATAGAGAATTTTGGGAGAGCAATGCTTTTACATAAACGATTTAATCTCAAGTGCTAGTTTCAAACAGTAAATCAGCATTCCAGATGCGGCAAACGTCAACTCCCACCTTGGACCCAGCCAGTGTCTGCAGCCAGAGCTCAGAACGTGGGGCCCCAGGGCCCCAGGACCCCAGGCGTGTGCCCTGCCCCCTGCAATCTCCTCTCACCCACGGTGCAAGTTACCCCTCGTGTTTCTGCTCACGCTGCACTTTCTGGAGCCGCATTTGTGATGGTGATTTCCTTGTGCCTCCAGCCTTCGGGCCTGGGGAGCTTGAAAGCCACACACAGCCACAAAGGGCGCATCGGCCATAATGAGCGGGATGCCAGCAGGGACGAGCTGGCCGGCTTTTGTACTCAGGAGAATTCATTTCCTCTTGAATTACCTCAACTTTAGAACTTGCCCTAACATGTTCTGAACAGCACAGAAAGCTTGCGGGTTTGTCCTCTGTGTTTTCACTGCGTTGGGGACCACGCGCCGGGGCAGACCGCGATCATGGAGGAGGAAGGATGTCCTGGGTTTGCTGGGCCAGTCTGAGCCCATGCTGGTGTGGGTAACGGAGATGACGGTGCTGGGTCCTAGCTGGGAATCCCTGCCTTGTGGTGTGCAGCCGCGCCCCGCTGGCCTGTGGGATGTGAGCCGGCAGCCTGCATGCATTCCGACCGGGGTCACCGCACGGGTCACCAGCCGTTTCCCCTCCTTTTCTGCACCAGTGGCGCGTCTGTTTGGACATCCCGCTGAGCGCTCCCCACGGGGATGCCGCGTCCCTTTGCACCTTCATGGCTCAGTTAAATACTTCCTACAGTCAGCCCGGAGACTCTCTTACGGAGGGTCTGCCGTGCAGTCGTGGGGGACAAGGCGTTGGCATGCTGCAGCTCCGTGACCTCCCTGTGGCCCCTCGGAGAAGAGGAACCCATCTGGTCCCTGACTCCCAAAGGTTCTTGGGGCGCTGCCGGGGACCAGCCTCTCCCATCTCTTCAGCTCCCGACCGGCAGAGGGGTTTCCCCTTTGTCTAATCTCCTGTCCTCTCAAACCAGCCCCTCCTTCTGGAGCCAGCCTGCCCCCTTCCGTGTGAGCCCTCCTGCTCTGTCTGGGCCCACGCTGTGCCCACCCGGGACCTCCCAGGAGACTGTGCACCTGCAGAGCCCGAATCCCAGGCCAGCGGAGGCCGTGTGTCCTGCGGAGCTGCCCCAGCGCACTGGCCACCAGGGAGCTCGCAGGTGCACATGGACCCTCCGCGAGCCCCAGGACGCTCCAGGGCCACACCTGGAGGAGGAAAGAGCTCCTGGGGGGTTAGGGCTGGGCACCCTCCCTCCGGGTCGGGTCTCCCTGCCCTGTGGGTCTCAGGCAGCACCCCCACACCCCAGGACACCGTGTCCCCACTTAGAGCTGCCTCTTGGCAAACGCCGTGGTTTTATTGAAACCAGCTGCCCGCTCCGACCTGCTACACACAGCCGTTGTAAAGCCTCGGCGGAAACGAGGCTTATCTGGAGTCGCGTTCTCGATGTTTCGTCCTCAGCCGCTTGCGGGTTTCAGGTGCCCGGATGCCCTCAGTCTGCTCAGTACCGCACGGTGCACGGAGCTCCTGCGCACTCCAGGCCCTAGGTCGTGACCAGGGGCAGTGCTTCCAACAGGGCCCAGGTCCTGGCTCCCCGCTATTGGCTGTACTCCCCCGCGGTCTGCCCCGTGCAGGCCCTGCTCCGCGAGAAGCACAGCCCACAGGTGGCCTGGCGCACCGCATGCGGGTGAGGCCACGGCTCAGGCTTTGTGGTCACCGCCCCTTCTCCCGAGCCGGTGCTGGGTAGCTGGGGGATCCCAGCGTGGGTGGAGGGTCTCGGGCAAGGCCCAGCTCCCTTCTGGCTGATTTGAGCAGCTCCCTCAGAGGCTGGCGGGACCCTTGTCTTACAGGTGAGCCTGGGAACTGGAGTCCGCAGGGCAGAGCCTCCGGGCAGAGCTCCACGTCCAGCCGTGTCCCCTTGGGATGCCCGATCTGCATCTGGTCCAGGCGAACCCAGGCGGAGGGGCAGCAACCCTGCCCCTTGGCAGGACCCCTGCCCATCTGACAAGTATGGAGAGGCAAGGGAGGGTTGGGATGTCTCCTCCCCCTCCCGCAGCCCTCCCCTGCCTCCTGGTCCCGCCCCTGCCCCAGACCTTTACCCCTTTCTCCCCTCCTCCTCTCCCTCCGCCCACGCGCCTCCCTTCCCTCCTCCTCCCCCTCTGCCACGTCCCGCCCCCACCTTTCCCCGCCTCTTTCCACCGCCCTCCTCCCCTGCACCCCTCCCTCTCCTCCTCCCTTCCCCCCAGGGCCCCGGGGCCTCAGGCGTGGCACCTGCAGTGGAGGACGGGGAGGACTGTCCAGGCCAGCAGGTGCGCTGGGGTGGGGGGCCCTGCGGAAGGGGTGGATGGGGGAAGCTGGTGAGCAACCGGAGGTGGGCGGGCCAACCCTGGTCTCCTTGGGAGCTCGTCCCTGCAGTCGAGGGGCTCCATGTGCACAGATGCCCTTCCCCATTGTCAGGGGTCGTCTCACAAGTGGCAGGTGTCACCCACGGCCCCCCCCCGCACCCTGAAAAGCCACATTCCAAGCTCTTTCCAGCCGCGCCCGCTGATCCGTCAGGTGTCAGGACAGCTGTTGGGACCGGTGACCGGGCAGGTCGGCATGGGGGCAGCAGGAGGAGGGCCCCCACCGGCGTTTTACTTCTCTGGGTCCCCCAGCCCAGCAGCGGGAAAGGCGGGTGACCCACAGTCTAGCGGCCTTTCAAAAGAAAGAGACTCCCACAGTTTAAAAAGAGCGGCTTTTCTCATTCAACTTCAAAGGCTGTTCTACCGCTTTCTGAAAAGGGGCCTGTTGTTCCTCGTCTCCTTCTGACCCGCTCTGCACACTTAGGAGAGAGAGGGAGTTTGGGGAGGAACAGACCTTTCTCCCAAGCGAGCACAGCTCCAGTTCTTCCTGGAGACAGCTCCGCCCAGGGGCAAGAGGCCTCCCCTGCCCCTAGCAGGCTGCCCGCCAGCCCTGGACCAGGAAGGGGTTAAGGTGACCCGGGCATCACAGCAGGATGTGTGGGGGGTGCCGTGGGAGGCCCCCGGATGTGTGGCCTCTGGGAGCCTCAGGGGCACCACAAAAATAGAAGTGCGTCCCCGGGGGCTACTGGCCGTGGAGTGTCCAGGCCCCGCTGCGGCAGGCAGAGGACCCCACTTGGCAGGTTGGTGAGAGGGTGTGGGCCCTGGGGAAGGAGCCTTTGCACCGGAGGGCCTTCTGGGCAAATCCATGGGATGATGGTCCCCAAGCTGGTTCCCAGACCCGCGTTCACGCCCGGGCTGTTCTTCCTCTGCCCAGCGTCCTGGGCCCCATGCCCTCGGCTCCCATCACGGGGGAGGGGACAGTCCTGCCCCACCTGGGTGGCTGGTGAGGAGGGTCCCCTCGCTGGGGTGATCCGGCTCTATCTTAGGACCCCTTCGCTTTTCAGGACCCCGTTCCCCACCCCCTGGGCTGGCCCGCACCCTCCCACCCTGATGTCACAGTCTGAGCCTGGCTAATGCTCCGGGAGCCCTTGTGGTGCCTCTGTGGGCATCAGTTCTGCCTCACGTGAGATGGGGTGACGTCTGCCCTGTGCCTCACCCAGTTGTGCAAAGGAGTGGTTGGTGCAGAGAGCTGCTGTCACGTAGGGCCCACAGCCCGGGGTGACGGTCCTGGGGCCCGGAGGCTGGCCCCAGCCCTCTGTGCTGCACGGTCCCTGGAGCAACTCTTTCTCAGAGTGGTAGAGACGAGGTTTTCTTACAGGAGAACTTACAGGAAGCTGGAGGGAGGCTGCCCTGCAGGGGTCACGGTGCCGCCCTGCAGAGCGAGGAGCCGAGAGCACCTGACAGTGGGGAGGAGTTTGTGCCCCTGGAAAGCCATCTCTGTCTCCAGCTCTCCCGCCCCTGCTGCGGCTCCCCGGTGCTCACCGGCCGGCACCATCAGCCTGCAGATGACCCTCTGGCCCTCTGAGCTTCAGGCTTCCCAGTTCAGGGACTGTATCTGGGGAAGCAGCATGTGGGCGCGTCGAGGTGAGATCACAGTCACTGGGGAAGGAGAGCTCTCCGCGGCCAGGCTGTGGAACTTCTGGGCCGTGGAGAGAACCTTGCAGTTGGAGCAGAGGAGCGCAGAGTGTGTGGGGGCCGCAAACAAGCCGGCCCTGAAGGCGCCCGACCACCGGCACGGGGTCCCCGACCTCGTGGCTGCCGTATGATTTGACAAGGCTCCTGGAGAAGCAGTTACGAGCGTTTGCTCCATTCGTCTCTTGGATTTGCTCACGAGAACAGTAGCGAAGCTCTGCAGGTGGGAGACTCGCGGGGCCCTGTCCTTCGGAGACGGCGGGAGAAGATGCGGGCAGAACACCCGCGCAAGCGGCCACAGGCCAAGCGCCTGCTCGCAGGAGGGCCAGGGAGTGGGCGGAGTCTGGCGCTGCCGGGGTGGCCTCTCTTGTGGGCTGCCCAGGGGCTCGTAGACTCTCCGTGGGCTCCAGGCTGGCGTAGCCTGTCTGTGGCATGCTCCTATTTGAGATGGGATGCTTCCTCCTGACTTCCTTGAGTGAAACTTCTGGAACTTTGAGCCCACGGTAGGATGTCCGATACTCCATGGTTACCAGGAAATGCTAGGAGAGCTCGACTTTGTGGTCCAGCGGGGGGAGGGGAGGGGGAAGGACGATGCCCCTCCACCTTCCGCTTCTGTCTTCTAGAACCACCTTCTTTGCTTTTAAATTATGATACTATGTATTTAACATTGGCAATTCGTAACCGACTGACAGTGCAGTTGTCATGAGCGACAGCAATGCCGCCAGCTGTGATCTTTGCATGTTCAGCGCATTTCTCTGGTGTTGGGGGAGGCAGAGGCAGATTTCCTGTCCGAAGGCAGCGGTCTCGTCAGTGAGAATGCACGGTCCCTTCATGGGGCCCTCGCAGGGTCCAGTGACGGCACTGAGTGTGAGCAACACCGAGCCCGGATGTCGGGTGCACGGGCCGCTCTCCCGGGGCTCCGAGCTCCTGGAGGGCGGGGCTGCCTGATGCCCTCAGCTGAGGCACCGAGCAGGTGCGCAAGGAGGTCGCCCAGCAGAAGGGGGAGCGGGTGACGCTGGTTGGCTTGGATCTTCTGCTGTACTTGGCCACATCCCTGCCGCCCAGCCCCTGAGTCCCGCGTGTGCTGCAAGGGGGACGCCTGGACTCCAGAGAGGGACAGAACCAGACCTGGTGGCGGTCACTGCTCCGGGTCCTCGCTGCCTATCGGGGCCTTTTCAGCGGGAGACAGAAGAGCCAGAGGGCAGCAACAGTTCGAGGCTTGGTGGTTAGGCCGGCCTGGACGTTCTTGTTTGTTTGCTTATTATTTTTTTAAAAAGATCTATTTATTTTAGAGAGAGAGAGAGCTCGCGCACGCCCAGGCAGGAGGGACAGAGGGAGAGGGAGAGAGAATCTCAAGCAGACTCCCTGCTGAGTGTGGAGCCTGACACAGGGCTTGATCCCAGGACCCTGAGGTCATGACCTCAGCCAAAACCAAGAGTCGGACGCTTAACCGACTGAGCCCCCCAGACGCCTCCAGCCTGGAGATTTTTAAAGTGAATGGGCCTGCCATCTGGGTTTGAGCTCTGTGTCCTTGGGGTGACATTAGCTGTGGGAAATTACTGTTGGATGCTACCCCCCATCCTGTGCCTCTCTGCCTGGGAGCTTCCTGTGGGGGGCGGTGTCCAGAGCTGCTGGAGAACTACAGTCCTGGGGCAGGAGCCCACCCCCCAGGCCCCTGGTGCCATCCGTCCTCGGGGTGCACAGGGCTGACGCGCCAGGAGAGGAGGGTGGCTGGGGCCTTGCCAGTGGAAGTGGGGATGGCCTCATGCGTCCTTCAGCCAAGGGGGGCGGAGGGCATGCTTTTGAGAACAAACTCATTAAAAGCAAACCTTGGCTCGTCTTGCTTGGGTCTCAAGACAGGAGACCGAGGGGTGACACTTGCAATGTCCCACAGGGGGGAGGGCTGCAGGCTGGGCTAGAGGGAGGGGCTGGAGCCCAGCTCTCCTGGGCCGGCAGTGGGAACAAAGATGGGCTCACACACGGGGCCTTTTCTTTTCCATCCGGAGGTTTAAGATTACCATCAGCCTGCTGGTGTTTGAGAGTCTCTGAGCAGAATTTGGAAGAAAGGAGGAAAAAACAGTGTTTTGGGTTTTGTTTTGTTTTGTTTTGTTTTAGCCAGGGAAACATGCCTCCTACTTTTTGATGTGACGGCCAGACTGAGGCAATCGGAAATCATTAGATTCTGTCTGACTGCGGCCGCTGTCTGCAGCACGGTTTCATTTGTCCTGGAAAAGTGGCGCGGGATCCGGGGACAAGTTGTAAATGCAGTGGTCCCAGCGCCTTTCGGGGGAGAGAGGCTCCTGTCCCCCCGGTTCAGCATGAAGGCTCCTCACTCTGGTGCTGGGCAGAGAGGTCAAGAAAGCGTCGCAGGGCCCCGAAGCATGTGCCCGGAGAAGTGACATGAAGGACACACGTAGGTGACAAGCAAGCCGGGAGCAGCAGCGTGGAGATAAAAACAAGGGGACGGGTGCACACTGTGTGTTGGCAGGAAGAGGGGGCGGAAACGGGGCGCTCGTTGGGCAGGGCTGTGGCGTTGGTTGTGCCGGCCGCATTTGGGAATCGGGCTGTGTGTCTGCCAGCTAGAGTCACCCCCAGTCTGGTGGCGGCTCCTTCCTCCCTGCAAAGACAGGAGAGGCTCCTCCTCGGCTCCCCGCTCGTCCAAACCCGTCCCTCGGTGCGGGCGGGCACTGGCGGGCTTCCGAAGCTGCCACGGGGGTCTGAACGGCAGCCAGACCTGGGAACAGCGTGGAGGGCAGGCTGGCCACCGGGACACCAGGCGGCCAGGCAGAGACTTTAGGGGGAGAGTGGCTGGCCTGAGCTGGGACCCCGAGGGGCTTTGGTGGGAGGAACGGAAGTGGGTGGCCTCCTCCTGGTGGGGCGTGGCTTGAGGCCGGGACAAAACCACCCAAAGGACGCACCCGGCAGAACAGACACCGTGAGGTGGAAAGGTGATACTGTTTGTGGAACTCCAAACAAGGCTTGTTCACGTCCGATCTTTTCCATCTTTCTTCTTGAAGACGGGGCCTGCCAGGACCGAGTCAACAGGGGGGGTCGTAACAGACCACACACGTGCTCAAACACAAACACAGAATCTCGGGGTGGGAGCCATCTGCAAGGTGGGCCGTGGGCCCGCACGTGACTTCCGGCACTTTCTGTCTGAAGTGCCCTTACCAACTGTCTGTGCGCATTCAGGATCGCCCCCCAAACACCTGACTTCGGTTTCTCTGGCTGGATTTTCATGGATCGTACCTTAATGTTTGTTCTGGAACTCCGGAGGACGTTCTCTGCTCAGAGGGGTTCACATGCTTTTAGGTAATCTGACTAAGCCGTCAGCAGGGGTTTTGAAAGTTTGCCAGTTCCGTGAATTAGACCGTGACCTTGAAACCAGGGAATCGGGGATTTTTATATCCTTGAAACAAGAGCCTAAATGTCAAGGGGAAAATCTAGGCCTTTGTTTTTCTTAAGCAGAAGTAAGTAATATTTTTGTTTATGCAACCTTTATTCCGGGTCAGTGTCAGAAAAGAAGGTTGCTTGTTTCACTGAATACTGAGGCCGTAGAAATTCATGGAGGAGAATGAATTTCCGCTCAAACAGACCCCGTCCGTTTCTGAACAAACACTACAGAGCCTGTGTCTGGTTGTCTGGGCTTCGTGTGAGGAACGAGTCCGCTCTCTTCAGGCAGGGTGAGCTCATGTTCCTTTGGAAATCTGTTTCCCGCATTGCAGACCCATGTTTGACTGCTGGAGATCTGTCCTGCGCAAGAAAACCGGACGCAACCGTCGTTCTTCCCGGAGACGAGCCGATGAGGCTGAAAAGGAAGAAGGTGACCCTCAGATCGACGTACCTGACGTCCTCAGGCTTGTCAGAGACCCAGCGGAGGGGTCACACTCACCGCCAGGTAGGGACGGCTTTAAACCCTCGTTTGACCCGGAGGCTCAACGTCCTACACGTAGCTCTTGTCATCCTTGTAGATGAATGTGTTTTGGGTTTGGGCAGACAGTGTCCCGCGTGGTGTCCCCGTGGTGTCCCCGTGGCATCCCTGTGGCGTCCGGCTGCAAGCCCACGGCTGTTACCTGCCCACGCCCGGTGAGGGGCTCCCGAGACGCTCCTCACTTGGTCCTGGAGGTTGCTCTGATGAGCGGTTTGACACGAGAGGAGAGAAGTCCGTCTGGGTCACAGACGGAGCACAGGGCAGCTGGAGGGCAGCCGCCCGCAGGCTTGGCCTCGGTTCTCAAAACCACGGGAGCTGCTGTTGGATATGGCGGGACCCAGCTCTCAGCACTCAGCAGGTCAGTGGCCGGTACCCAGAGGACAGAGCGAGCGTGACCCACGCGGGCTGAGAGCCCCGCGTGCCTCAGGGCCCAGCCTGACCCCGGTCCAGGCCTGGGTGCCTTCCCGCAAGCTCCTGGCCATCGCGTAACGGAAGCCAGAGGCTGGATCCCTGGGGTGAGGATCGTCTGCACCCAGTTTCTTGTTGCCACTGCTCCCCATCCTGATCACCGGGGGACAGCACGGATGGGATGGCGAACGTCCACCCGGGGCTGGACCGGAGCCAGGCAGGCTTCTGAGAGCACAGGAAGCGCGCCCCCTTGCTCTGAATTCGGAACTTCCTCGGTCTTGCACTGAGCTGGCCTCTGCCGTAAGTGGACCGCTGGGCAGAGGCTTCCGTGGCCTCCCTCATGGGCTGTGTCCCTCGTGGGCTGGGTACATCAGGGGCTGTGTCCCTCGCGGGCCGTGTCCCTCGCGGGCTGGGTCCATCAGGGGCTGTGTCCCTCGCGGGCCGTGTCCCTCGCGGGCCGGGTCTGGGTCTCCGCGCTGCTGTGGGTGCCCCAGGTGAGCAGGGTAGCTGTGCCATCTCTGCAACTCGGCATTTGCGAGTCTGTGTCTGCGTGTGTTTGTCCTGCCGATGGCGGTCTCTCGTACACACCGCAGACCAGCGGTCCGGAGCCACAGCTCCGATGACGGACCCTTGCACGTGTGAACACGTTCAGGCACTTGAACTTGGCTGGGGGGTGGTGCCTGGTGCGGTGGCGCCACCAGCGTCTCTGTTTACTCTTGCCGTTTAGAAACTTGATTTTTGTCCCTTCCCTTGTCCGTGACTTCTGGAGTGGGAGGCTGAAGTCAGTGTCCCTGGGACGGGGCGTGTCCTGATTCACTGCCCGGATGCGGTCCCCGGCTGTCTGGTGCTACACACACTGGGAGCGGAGAGGTGGGACAGCGACCTCCGGGGAAGAAGAGGGCTGGCGACAGGGCTGGGGACGGCACTGCCCGTCACCCGGCACTCCTGCCCTGGGAAGGGCGCTTGGGAAGGCCATGTGCTTCCTGCTTCAGTGAGAGCATGGTTACGTGGCGTGGACACGGGAGCGCTGACTTTCATGGATGGAAGGTTATCTGGTCTTTCCGTGCTCAGCTGGGCCACAGTGTCTGAGGCTCCAGAGTGGGACACCGGGGCTGGACTCCGGTTGTCGCTCAGCGGCCCGGAGCATGCCGGTGGGAAGGCTCCCCGTGGTGTGGTGACGGCGGCACCATGCCCAGGGGCAGCAGCGAGGAGCCCAGGGTGTCGCGTGCTTGGGGGACAGGGTCAGAGCCATGCCCAGCCGGCTCCACTCTCACTGGCATTGCTGTTGTTTCCCCCTCTGTCCCCGAAGCTGCAGACCTCCCCGGCCACTGTGGGTCCTGCTCTATGGACGAGGCCCGCTGGGGCCCCACAGCCCCTTCCCAGTGGACGGGAAGGTAGCCTGCTTCCAGGCCCTCCCTGCTTTCCCTGCTCCCTGTGGAGCTAGCAGGGAGCTGGTGGCCGAGGGGAGGAGGCAAGTGTGGGGCAGACCCTGATTAGCTCGTTTTCCAGTGCGCGTAGTGGGTCTGTAACCCTCTGTCCGGTCTCAGATTTCCCGGGTGCCCACTGGCGGTCCAGAGCCTGCCCTGACTGCCACAGCCGCTTGGGGAAGGCCTCCCTCCATGGGGCGCTCCACTGATGGCCTCGGGGGGGCCCGCCGCCTGTGGCCTGGCCTGGGGGCCCATGAGCCACCACTCACAGTGGCTGTGAGATGGCCCCATGGAGGGTCAGTCCACCTCTCCGCTCGGTGGAGGGGAAAGCACCTCAGGTCAGTGCCAGGGTCTCCTTCCTGGGCCAGTCCTGGGCTCAAGTCTTGGCTGGAGTCTGGAATGGACCCCAGCCGTGTGTCCCCCGCCCCCCTTCCCTGGGGCCACAGCTGTCTTTCTGGGAGCAAGTCGCAGCCGACGCTCTTCTGCTTGATGCCTCTCTGGGGCCCCACGCTGACCCTGGATACGGGCAAGGGTCTCTGCTAACCCCTCCATTCCGGCCCAGCCTTTTGAAGCCCCCCCACGATGCCCTGTGGGTGCCGCTGTCTCTGCCGATGACCCTGGTCCATGACTGGTCAGGGCTGGCCTTTGTCACGCACCCGGGCACCGCTCTGACCGTCCCGGAATGGGGGCACTGGTTTTCCAGGGAGTAGCGAGGCCCGGGCCTTCCCGCCCCGTCCGGTTCTGGCCGAACGGCTGATGCAGGATGGAACGGAGCCCAGTGAGCAGCTAGGACACTGCGAGGCAGGAGGCGGGGACGGAGGTGGGAGGCCGTGTCCTCGCGGGAGCGGCGGGGGACGAACAAACCGTATGAACTGGCACCACGCTCCCGGGAAGGCGGACGTCCTAGAGGTGCCGGTGACGTGTTACAGACCCGCGCACGCAGGGACACGTGTGCACGCGTGCATCTCAGTGACAGAGGTTCCGAGCTTGTCCGGTTCTGGAGTCCTTGCTCTCCGCCTTCTGTGCGTTGCGGCCTGCTCTGCGCCAGCAGGGACGGGTGGAGCCCCAGTGTCCGTGGTCACCCCCCGCCGGCCTTCCTGCCACTCCAGCCTGTGCTGAGCGCCTCCGCGAGCAAGCGGGCGTCCCTCAGGGAAGGCGTGGCTGCGAACGGTGGGTGGGTTTGAAGGCCCTCTGTCATCTGAAACCTCGGGTGTGAGAGCACCGGAAGGTGCACGTGTCACGGGTGGCAGTTCCTCGTCACCGCAGACGTGCTGCGTCTGCGAGGCCTGACCACTGGTGCCCGTGAGCCCCCTGGCTTTGGATGCCATTGCTCCGCGGTCTGCTCTTCCAACAGTGATACCCGCTCTGGCGTGCTAGCGGGGTCTTCAGTGACGCCAGCAACCTTGGAGTATCATGCTTGAACAGGTACTGGGCAACGTTTTGAGGATAAAAGTCCATAAAACCCGATTCTTGATGCGGGCGCAAAGCGAACGGTTACTGTCGGCAACATGAGGTTGAGTCGTGAAGTTGCCGTCGTGTCGTCAAACCCTCGAAACGTCAGGGCTTTCCTGCGGCTGGACCTAATCCCTGCACGTGCCGAGGGCGTGAGACGGCGTGGTTGGCGTGGGCGTCCCCGCGGCAGCTCGTGGCCCAGCTGCAGGAGGGGCTGGGCCAGCCTGACGTGACCCTCACAACCTCGCAGGGACAGTGAAATGCACTTTGGGAAGAGTGAAAATGACCCTCGGAACCCGATGCTGGGAAGGAAGCTGCCATCTGTCGGTCTCCACGATTTCCGGCGTGGCCCGCGGCCTCCGCTGCGTGGAGAGCAGGTGATCGTGCTGTGCCCGGTCACACGGATGCTTGTAGTGTGTCTGCCACGCCTCATGCCATTTTCTGGGGCAGTCACTGCCCTTCCCGGCGTGCGTGCCCCAGCCGCGGGTGCCTGGCGCGGAGCGAGCGGCCCGTGAGGAGCTGCCTGGAGGCCGCGTGCCTTGGTGGTTTCACGTCCCAGGCGCGATGTTCTCAGGAGAAAATGTGTCGTTTGTGGAAACAGAACTTAGGTGATGCGCTAAATGACAAAGCCCTCGCTTTTACCATTTCCTGGCCCTTGGTCTTGGCCCTTGGACGCATATTATGGAGGAAGCTAGCAGGAGTCTCACGTCTGCAGGGAGCGTGTTCGCTGCACCCGGATCCACAAATGTCGGGGCCGGCTGGTGCACTGGTCGTCGCCGTTCTCTGCTCCCCCGGGACCTCCCAGATATGCTGTCCTGGGTGGAATTGACTTGGCGTTAGCTATGACAGACGTGACAGGTCGCGGAACTTGGAAGAAGGACTCCGGTGGAAAAGCCCCCGCCCGGGGACAGAGATGCCTGGGAAGCTGCTCACTTCCGAGGCCCGTTCCCCATGCACCCGCCCCCCCAGCAGCGCCTCCACTGTAACACGCCAGCAGCAGGACTGATTCTGCCTTTTTGCAGTGGTTTTCTGTGTAATTATGTGTTTAGGACGTGGGCTGTAGGCTTAAGGTGATCCCGGGGCCACACGGTTCCTGACCGTCATGATTTCAGCCAACAAGGATTGGGGAAAAGTGAAATCACGGTGTTAGGAGCCTGGTGATGCGGCTCCGTTGTTTAGATGACGCCCTCCTGCACCCCAGCCCGCTGACACCCCCGCCCACCCGCCCGCCGTTGTGCCTCAGAGCGGCACTGACCTGTGTCTTCTTAGAAATCGGAACCTCAGCCAGCTCCTGGGGCTGGGTGCCCTAGTGGTGCCCACTAGGCGTCATGGCGATGCCCTTCCAACAAGCACG
>NC_048224.1:140534337-140562696 GCF_002007445.2 Ailuropoda melanoleuca
CCCGCCCGCCGTTGTGCCTCAGAGCGGCACTGACCTGTGTCTTCTTAGAAATCGGAACCTCAGCCAGCTCCTGGGGCTGGGTGCCCTAGTGGTGCCCACTAGGCGTCATGGCGATGCCCTTCCAACAAGCACGTGGTGTTGGCCTGTCTGTCTTCTGGGATGTGAGCGGCCGGCGGTGAGCGTTGCTCGGATTTATGAAGTAACTCTCGAGAGTTGCAGTGTCCTCGTTCTCTCGAGAATTCCCCTCTTGTCAGCTGAAACTCACCTAATGCACAGAAGTGTCCCCCTTAAGTCCTCGTTGCCGTGAGGCACAGTTTGCAGGACGGGAGGTACACAGGCCTGGATCTTTCCCTTCTATCTGCCGGTTTCTAGGACAGCGAGTTTCCCCTTAGCATCTTCCCAAGGGCTTTTAAACTATCGCTTTAAACTCTCACAAAATAAAATGGAAGTGAATACGTTTAAGAGACCTCGTTGGCTTTGTTGGAGGGTCCTGAACCAGGCAGCGTCCCACCCAGCAGGTGGAAAGGGGCTCGAGCAGGTGGACAAGGTGAGAGCTCCTTAGGAACAGGAGAGGCGACGAGGAAGTTGCTCTGGGAGGAGATCGGGGGGTGATCGCAGGGTCACCGCTCAGGCGTCCATCTGGCGGGTCCCCAACTGACTGGTGCTGGTCACTCCGTTTCCGGGGGAACCGAAGTTGTAATTAAGTCTCCGTTTGGTGACAGGGGCTTAGCACCAGCGTCTGCTTTAGTCCCGCTGTCTTGTTTTTAACAGAAGTAAGAAAATTAAATATTTGATATATTTTAATCCATCACAGCTGCTGAAATGGGTCAGATTGTCCTCTTTGGGGTCTTGGGAGCCTCTTCGTGCCAGCCTTCGGATCCGCCGCGCCTGCCGTCGCGTCCTGGCAGGTCCTCGCGGAGAGGAACACGGGCGAGTGCCGCGCCAGGGGATGGGCCTAGGATGTACGACACATTTCAACCTCAAATAGCTCACATTTGCGTGAATTCGTGCGACCAAGTACTCCTGGCGGACGCTTGGGATCTTCTCCTTTCCCGCTATTGCAAACGCCGCTGCGGTTAGTGACCTCGGGTGATGGCGTTTTGTATGTGTGCTGGTGTGTGGATTCCGGGTTCCCAAGGCGGAGGGGGGGCAGTGCTTTTGCTGGTTTTGCTCCAAGTGGCGGCTGTGCTCGGACCCCGTTGTGCACCCAGAGCCGTCCACTCTCCGCAGAGGCTCCCGGGAGCTGGTCCTCCGTCCCGCGTTGGCCAGTCTGAGGGCAGAGTAGGGCCGTCCCGCCACGCAGGTGTGACCTGCCCTTGTCCCACGGAGACCCCGAGAGCCTCCTGCTTGGTTTCAGACTTGCTCACACCTCTTGCTGCCCATCTTCTCACTGGCTTGCTCGTCTCTGACCGTTTCGTTTCTAGGAGCTCTTTATAAATTAGGGAGATTGGCTCTTGTGACTTGCGTTGGAAGTACTTTTTCTCAGACTGCCACTGTCTTGACTTTCTTTGCCATTTTAAAAATGTAGTTGAATTCCAGTATTTTGTGGCTTTTGGATGTTGAGTTATAGTTTAAAAGGCATTGGCATTCCAAGGTTTTAAAGGAATTCACCCATTTTCCCTCTACGACTTTTATTTACATGTAAATCTTTAACCCCTTTGGATTTATTTTGTTGTGTCCCAAGTATGGATCCCACTTTGTTTTTCTAACCTGGTGGTCCTGATACCATTTATTAAAATCTCTATCTTCACTCCACGGATTGGGGATGCCTCCATGAAAATATATTAAACTTCCGTATGTATTTGACTCAGTTTCTGGAATTTCTGTTCCACATCATTGGTCTGTTTGCCTTTCAATTTCTGGTGCCTCAGCTTTAGTTTCTGGGGCTCTGGGGCATAGTTTAACTTTTTATCTGGTTCATTTCACTTCATAGCTCCTTTTAAGGGTTTACCTGACCGTTTTTGTTTTTTTTTAATATTTTAATTAATTTATTTGACAGTGAGGGAGAGAGCACAAGTGGGGGGAGCAGAGGGAGAGGGAGAAGCAGGCTCCCTGCTGAGCTAGGAGCCCCACGTGGGGCTCGATCCCAGGACCCTGAGATTATGACCTGAGCTGAAGGCAGACGCTTCACCCACTGAGCCCCCAGGCGCCCCACAATAGCATTCTTCTAATAGGATGTAGATTTTATCTAATTACCATTTCTTTCTTCTCTGCAACTTGATGTCTGAGTGTAATACGCTCTGGAAATCTTTTCTAGCACCCCACCAAGGTCAAGCTCACACAACCTCTCCCGTGCCCTGTTTCCTGCCCTTTAGTGGAAGGACCTAGGGACACTAATCACATCTGTCCAGAGAACTTGCCACTTTTCTATTGATGAGATAATTACTTGAGCGTTTGTCACTTCTCCTGTTTGAGCGCCAGCCTCTCAAAGGCCGAACCCGTCTCGTAATTCTTAGCAATCACAAATCACGGAGACACGCTGCATCGAGGAGTGCATCCAGTACATATGTTAGGGGTGGGAAAGTACTTAAGACAGCACCCCCTCCGTCCTAAAAATTCAGCCCAGGGCAGGAAGCCGGCAGCTCTCCAGAGGCTGAGCAAGTGGCTTTGGGACGGCAGGAGTTTATCTGAACATCACTTTGGGAAACCAGCTCCGTTGAAGTTTAGGGTTTGGGAATCTGGGACGTTGGAAAGAGAGCAAGACGCAGGGGCCGTCCACTCTGAAGGGGCTCCCACCTTCGGCAGGCTGAGGGCTCACAAGACCCTCGTCCTTGCTGGGCTGCGTATGGAGGGCATCTCTTTGTCAGTGAGACATCTGGGAGAGGGGTAAGGGGGGCCGAGCCCCAGAAAAGGCCGGTTTGAAAAACTCAAGTCTGGGGCATGTGCGGTGTGGGGAACCTCTCCTGTCAGCCGACTAGGGAGACCCAGATAAGGAGAGACGGTGCCCCTGTCATTCACCTGCCGTGCTTCTTCTGGTCTGTTCCCTTGAGACGCACTACGGATACAAACACTACGAAGACAGGTGGTGTGTTCTGGATAGTTAGACAATATTAATTCATTTAGCAAAAGTGGGACTCGAGAGCCTTCTAGGTAAGAGACCTAACGGAAGCACTGACTCAGGTCCTCATGATGGGGACCCATCTTCCCAGTGAAGGAGCTGAGCTCCCCTCCCAGTCACCTGAGTTCTCAGTCCTGGCACCAGTGCCCAACCCCCCAGCTCCGGTCCTGCCGCCCTGCCCCGTGGGCCCTTCCCAGGTGCACCCCCTCCTCTCCCCGTGCACCCCCATCGGCCACGCACCCTGCCCCTGGCACTCCTGGCCCCTGACCCTTGGACACATGCTCTGTGGAAGGGGTCTCAGATCTCTGACATTGGTGTTTGGACTCAGTGTAGCCTGTGCTGTTCTTTTATCCTCTCTCAATGCGTGTAGACTAGTTGATTAATTTAGATTCATTTAAAGGTACACAATTATACATTACAACTTTTAGTCTGTGGCCCTTCCCCAGCTATGCATTCTAAAAGATAAGAGTTGGCAGTTTTTATATTAAAATGACATTTTCATACCAGAAGTGTTAGGAAGCACCATTATGTTTTGAAAATATACTTTGACGGACGTCCGGCCAGCTCAGTCGGTGACCATGTGACTCTTGATCTCGGGGTTGTGAGTTCGAGCCCCTGTTAGGTATAGAGACCACGTAAAAATACCGTCTTAAAAAATACTTTGAAATGCTTTGAAAAGCACAGAAAGCACGTGAACTATGGAAATCCTGATTGTCATTGTTCCTAGAGGTTGGTTTTTCGCAGCCTTGCCGTGGCTGGTCTAAAACCCCATCTCGGTGCTGAGCGAACGGCTTCTTCAGTTCCCTCCGGTCACTGTGTCCCTGCATTTCACTGGCCCAGCTGTCACCCCAGAGGGCAACTCTTCGTTACACCAAGTAGACCATGGAGTGTAACGTGTCCTCGTGCTTCGAGGGACCCAGGAGCCAGTACGATTTCCCCGTGTCACGTCTCTTCCTTCAAGTGCTTTGGTGCAGCTGAGTTACGTGTGTGGAATGACTTTCTGTCTTTCTCTTCTTAAATAAACAGACACACCAGGTAGCGTTGTGCCTTCTCACAAAATACCACATTTCCCAGCGTCTGAAGTTTCTGTGCTGAGTCCTCCCGCCCCTCCTGGAGCTGTCCCTTATACGCTTTGGACTTTTTTGGGTCCTGAGGCTGGACGAAGGAAGCTGATTGCGATACCCGGAGAGCGAGGCATTTGGGGGACAGGGTGGGCAGAGAAGCCCACGTGACCTCGCTGTGTGTCTCCTGGGCCAAGCTGGACTCCTGAGCCGTGGTTAAATACACGTGCGGACTTACAGCCTCTTGTGGAATGGGGCCAGGTGCCTGCGGAGGTGTCGGGAACACGCAGGATTCGACGAGGGTCATGTGAGTCCAGGGAGCTGTCGACCTGGGGAGCAGCCCCACACTGGCGTTGGTAGGGGAGAACCGTGAGCTGCGCTGTGGCCACGTGTGATGGATTGTGTCGTGCTTGTGTGGTACGGAGATCCCGTTTCAGGGACGCAGACTGACGGGCGCGCACGTGGAGATAAGCCGATGTGCGGGTTTCCTGTAGACTCGTCCAGGTGGGCGGCAGGTGGCGGGTTGTGGACAGCGCCGGGCCATGTGCCGGTGACGGCATGGCAGCTCATGTGTTCGCTGTTTCTGCGTATATTGGAACTTCTCTGATTTACGGAACATTCTTCTGTGACGTAGCCCACGCGGTGGGGGCCCCTGTCCATTGTGCTACACTGTCTCCTGAGTGCGGCCACGCTCGGGGTCGGAAGGGATTCTGTGTTACCTTGTTACCTCCCCGAGACTCTCCGCGGACGTGATTTCCATCGAGCCGGCCATGGTTAACGTGGCTCACAAAGACGCAATCTGGAGTGCAAGGGAACTGTTTCCAGACCTTTCAAACAGAAGTGGTGACTCTCCCCCTCTTAAAAAGTCATGATGTGGGGCATCTGTTTGAGGTTCTCTCCCTCTCTGCCCCTCCCCCCCCAAAGAAAAAGTCACAATGACTTTCCTGCTTCCAGTGTTTGTTTTATGGGAGGGTTGGCATTTCGAGCTTCCTTTAATAGCTCGAGTGGACTGTCCTGTTGCCCGGGGCGTGCGGACAATGATGTGCCTGAAGTGAAATGGGTGTGGTTCCGGCACCGGGAGAGGACCGTATGTTAGAGAAGTCTCTGGAAGCTTTGTGACGCCGGCCCATACTGGGAACGGGCATGTGCGTGTGTCCGGCACCCGTCAGGAAGGCTTCTGTATCGAGCGGCTCGTCTGGGCACGTGAGTGGATGAGGGTCCCCACCCCCACCCTCCGGCCAGCTCTCTGGGCCCGCAGGTGGCTGTCTGAGGTTGGGACCTGTGCACACAGACCCGGGAGACGCTAACCAGCGTCCGCCGGGACCGACTCTCGGAAGGCCGGCGTCGGGAAGCCTCTCAGCCGACTCCCCGTGCAGGTGCGCACCGGAGCCTCGCCTGGCTCTGGTCTTCGGGCGTCTCTCTGCTTTCCCGTGAGATATGTCCACAGGGCCGCGTCCTGCCCAGAGACTGGGAGGCGCAGTCTTTCCACATCCGCTTTCCTTGCCTCCAGATTGAGTTCTGTTAGTTGATTCTGCTTTTCCCGTCGGTGGCCAAGGTCCATTCCTGGGTCCTTGGTGCTCCTTCCTCGTACCCCGCCACAGCAGAGCTGTCTGTTCAGGATGCTGACTGAAGCCTGCCGTGGGGTGCGGTCGGGGGTCTCATCCTGCTGGAGCTCTGCCCCCACAGGCCAGGAAATGGGACAAAGCAATGTATGGGGGCCTGCCACTCCGGCCCCCACCGCAGCGTGTTAGCAAAATCCCTCTGGACAGGACAGCAGGGAGTTGATTTTAAACTCAGGTGAACGCTGTAGATTCCCTGTGAAGTCTGTGACGTAGGCAGAGTTTATCTTTGCCTTTTGGCGCCACGCACACGGTGTCAGAACCGGCAGCGGACAAGCCCTTGAGGTCTGCTCTGACCATCAGCCCCTGCTCGGCATCCCCAAGTGCCCCCATCCATGATCGGGGGGTGAGGAAGTCCGCATCATGTGTGGGTGTGGGGGTAGAGAGCCTGGCACCGTCCCTGTGCCCGGTCCTCGGGCTGGCAGCCCGTTGCCTGGCTTCCTGCTGTTGTGAGCCCGTCCTCCGCTCACGTGAGCCCTGCTTCTTGGCTCCGTCCTCCCCGCGGTCCGTGCAGAGCAGCAGGTGTTTGGTCACTGCAGCGGGAACGCAGAATGCGTGCTCTTCCACGTGACCCAGCAGTCGCGCTCCTGGCTATCTCCCCAGTAGAGCCCGAAATTTACATCCACACAGACCCCTGCACCTGCCCATTTCCGGCAGCTGTCCTCGGAGTCACCCAGTGTGCCAAAGCCCGCCGTGCATCCAGCATGTTTAGTGTTTTAATCCGGCGCTAAAGAGAGAGGGGCACGGAGAGCACGTGGCAGGGAAGCCACTCTGTGTGATGCAGTGGCAGACACGTGACTGCGTCCAGCCGCCCCCGGCACAGCACTGAGACCGAGCCTCAATGCACACTGAAAGGATCGTGGCCGGGGGTCCCAGGGAGAAGTGTAGGCAAGCCAGGAGAGGGGCTGACCTCGGGAGTGTGCAGGGTGGGGGGCGCGTGCAGCCACAGCGCAGGGACCCGCACACAGGCTCTCGCTTTCTCACTATTAGCAACTAGGCAACAAGTGCTTGTTTGACATACGGTTTGACCCACAGCACCTGTGGGTATTTGATGATAGTGTGAGTAGGATGTGGCCGTTCAGACCTGCAGACCCGTGGCCCTCTGGGTGTGTGAACGTCAGCCCTGGAGCCTGGCGTGTGACGGGAGGGTGCGGCCAGGCATTGCGGCGGACCGTGCTGGTGCTGAAGCTGCTGACTGCTTCCGTCTATATTAATAATCTGGCACAGATGCTGTTTGGTCACGTGTAGGACGCAGTGTTTCTGGGCTCAGCGGCAGGTAACCCGATTTTCACCTGCTGGACCATCCAGGACCGTTCCTGACGCAGCCTATGCCCCATCAGGGACAGCTCCAAATTCCCTCCTTCCCCAGGCAGCCGAGTGCGCGGGGTTGTCCCCCCCTCCCCGCACACCAGCAGATGGGGTTGGCGCACACCTTCCACATTTGGGATGCCGCTGGGCTCAGAACGGTGAGGGCGGTCAGAGGAGCAGATGTGCAGGAGACAGGGGTCAGGGTCTGGGCAGGCGTCAAGGACCTGCGGGTCTCCAGCCAGGCTGAGGGCGCAGGCTCACCGGGGAACGGAGTGCTGGCAGCTTCCGCTCAGGGATTCCTGCAGGTGAGACACTGGCCACAGGCCACCTGTCCCGCTGGGAGGACGCCTCGGGGAGCACGGCCTCGTCCGGTGCTGCTTGGCCGGCTTCCGGACACGCAGAGAAAGTAGCTGAAGGGGCCTGTGTGACAGCTCAGTGTCGCCCAGACAGGGCTGTGTGCGTGTGAGTGCGTGTGTGTGTGTGACTGTGTGTGACTGTGTCTGTAACTGGGAATGTTTGTGTGGGTGAGTGTGAGAGTGTCAGCATGCGTGCATGTCCGTGACTGTGAAGACTGCCTCATCTGTCCTTCACTTCACTTTTTCTAACAGTTTCATTTTGGCATAATTCACAGACCTTAGACTTTCACCCCCTTTATTTTTTTAAAATTAAATTTAGTTTTATTTAAATTCAATTAATTAGCATATACTGCATTATTAGTTTCAGAGGAAGAGCTCAGTGATTCATCACTTACATACAACACGCCGAGCTCACTCCATCATGTGCCCTCCTTAATGCCCATCCCCCAGTTACCCCATCCCCCACCCCCCTCCCCTTCCAGCAGCCCTCAGTTTGTTTCCTATCATTAAGAGTCTCTTATGGTTTGTCTCCCTCTCTGATTTTGTCTTGTTTTAATTTTCCCTCTCTTCCCCTATGATCCTCTGTTTTGTTAAATTCCACATATGAGCAAGATCATATACTGTCTTTCTCTGACCGACTTATTTCGCTCAGCATAGTACCCTCTAGTTCCATCCACGTCATTGCAAATGGTAATTTGCAGCAAATGGTAAGATTTCATTCTTTCTGATGGCTCAGTACTATTCCATTGTACGTATGAACCACATCTCCTTTATCCATTCATGTGTCGATGGGCATCTGGGCTCTTTCCACAGTTTGGCTATTGTGGACATTGCTTCTGTGAACACTGGGGTGCAGGGGCCCCTTTGGATCACTATATTACCGTATCTTTGGGGCGAACGCCCAGTGGTGCAATTGCTGGGTCGTGGGGTACTTTCACCCCCTTTAAAACGTACAGCTGAGTGGTTTTCAGGCTGTTGGCAGAGTTGGCCACTGTCGCCATGGACTTGAGGACACTCTCGACACCCCTGAAAGAAGCCCCAGCCCGTGAGCAGTCGCGCCCCACCCCCCACAACCATGGCTCTGCACTCGGTCCATGGTGATTTACCTGTTCTGGGTGTTGCGTGGAAACGCTCACGTGCAGCGTGCAAGGCCTATGAGTCTGGCTTCTTCCAGGAGCGTGATGTCTTCAAGGTTCGTCCTGGCGTGGCCTGTGTCCGGGGTTCCGTCCCTTTCTGTGGCTGAACCACATCCCACTGCGCGTCTCCTGATGGTCGAGTGTGGACATGTGGGTTGTTCCTGCGTTGGGCCATCGTGAATCCTGCCGCCATGAACGTTCACGAGCAGTTTCTGTGCGGACGTGTCTTCGCGGCTCTTGGGTGCACGCCCGGGGAGGAGGGGCCGGGTGTGCTGTGCCTCCAGGTTTAGCCGTCGGAAGCCGCCAGACTGCGTCCCACGCACCTGCAGCACCTTCTGTTCCCGCCGGCAGCGCACGAGGCTCCGGTGTCTCCACATCCTCGCCAACACCTGCTTCTGGCCGTCTCATTTATTTAGTTTTTTTACCGTCCTGGTGGGTGTGACGCGGTGTCTCGCTGTGGTTTGGCTTTGAGTCTCCCGGACGGTGGGCCATGCGGAGCCCCGTCGCGTGGTTACCGGCCATGTTACGTGTTCTTCACGGAAACGTCTGTTCAGTTTTCTTGCCCGTGTTGTAGTCTCATGTTTGTCTTTACAGTGTGAGCGGGAGGAGTGCCCTGCACGTGGTGGGCCCAGGTCCCTGGCCCCCTTCTGTGCTCCTCAGCTTCCAGCCCCAGGGCCTCACCCCAGCCTGACGGGCCAACTGGGTGGGTGGCGGGTCGCTGTGGGGCCGACCTGCACCCCGTTTCTGCCCAGCAGAGGCCGGTGGTACCGCTGCTTGTGACAGCCCAGGCTGTCCCCTAGGGGTCAGAGTCGGCCTGCATGAGACGCTGCAGCAGTCCGTCCTCTGCTGCGGACGCGTCCCCTGCTCACACGAGCAGGTGCGTGCCCCTGGGTCTGTGTAACGTACGCTCGCTCGGGCGTAGAGGACCCAACGCGGGCTTGCTCGGGAGGCCTTTCCACGGAGGACGTGAAAGGTGGGCAGTACCTCTGCGGGGCCAGCGTGCGCCCCGGAGCAGGCCTTCTGCTTCTCGAGGCTGCAGTCCATAGCAGGGCCCCGGAGAGCCGGGGGGCATGCCAGGCAGGCCCCGAGGAGTGGGGGGGCACGCCGGGGAGATCCTGGGGAGTGGGAGGGCATGCCGGGCAGGCTTTGGGTGGGATCGGGGCTAGGGGCATGGAGGGCAAGTGGGTCGGGGCCCAGTGTCTTCAACAGCCCAGTGTGCCGGAGAGGTCCTGGGAAGGGTCAGGCAGTGAGAGCCTGAGTGCGCCTTCTGCAAGCTTCTATGGGCCTCTGAGGGGCACCCTGGTGGGATGCCATGGGGAATGAGGGGATCGAGGTGGGGCCAGCCTTCCAGAGCAGGGCCTGGGAGACCCTTGGGCCGTGCCAGCCACTGAGCACCAGCTCTAGGCATGGACACCCTCTCCCCTCCCCCAGACCCTGCGTGGAGAGGAGCGGGGCGATCAAGATTTCTCCAAGCGCGTGGGGTTACCCATGAGCACGGTGGAGTTGCTGGCGTGAGCTGTTTGTCTGGGCGGACCTGGGTTCTTCCTACGGCTCTGGTGCAGGAGATGGGGACTGAGAGTGGACACCGAGAGGGGAGTTCCCATGGTCCTCGTTCATCTGGGGGGGCACTTTCCGTCCCCCTCTGCGGCCCCCCTCTTCCGTCCCCCTCTGCGGCCCTCTGCGGCCTCGGGTGTTGGGAGCAGTGTGGCCAGCAAGCACCTCACACGCTCCTTCAAGGCCCCGAGAGGTCCAGTGTCTACCGTTAGAAAAGGGCTATCGCAACGGGATAGAGGAGCCTTGGTGCTTCACGCAAATGCCCTTCCTTCTGAGCAAACATGTCCCGTCTGAGTGGTGGGGCGTCAGTGCCTGCTTCCCGGGCCCTCCGCCCACGGCCTGCGCTGCCTGGACCCCGCGTTCTGCCCCAGCCCGGCTCTGGCTGCCTCTGTAGGCTCTGGGGAGCCCCACCCCACCTGAGCACCTCTGTGTGCCCCCGGGGAATAGCAGGAGAAGCCGAGAGCTGTCTGCTTCACACTGGCCCCAGGGCACAGGCCCGAATCGCCTCCCGCTCACGTCAGTGCCACCAGGACCGCGATGTACGGGGAACTGCACGCGCGGACCCGGTCCCTGAGGACGCAGCCACCTGTGGACTGCTCTGCACGGAGCAGGAGCCGGGGTGGCGCTGAGACGACTTTGTATGGAAATCACTTTGTATGGAAATCACTTTGTATGGAAATCACTTTGCATGGAAATCACTTTGTATGGGAAGCGGCCTTCAGGAAGAAGGATGTGGTGCTGTTGACACGCCTTGCGACATCAGCCCGTGAGCGGGGCCCGGGGCCGTGTGGGGCGCTGCCCAGGGCTGGCTGTGGTGGCGCCGGAGGGGGAGTGAGGCCGGGGAGGGGTGGGGGCCGATGGCACCAGGCTCCTGACCACGGAGCTGAGCTGTGGGCCGTGCGTAAAGGCGTGTGCTGTGTAGAAAAGCAGGGAGCAGGACGTGGGGGCACCGGCTGCTGTAGAGCCATGTGAAGGCCACGCTGTTCTCGACAGCAGCAGCAAAACAGGAGACCCCCCACCTGAGCGGCCCCCTCTCCGCAGACGCCAGCGTGGCGGCTGCCCTGGTGGCTCCTGGGCCGGGGGGTGCTGGTGAAGTGCGTTCTGTGTCTGGGCTCTGCACCCCGGCCTGTGTGAACCTGTGTGAACCTTCACTCTGGGGAGCAGACGGCCGGTGACATTGTGAGCATCACTAGAAATCAGAGAAACCCCTCCTTCCAGCTAGGCTGGCTAGAGTTTCATCAGTCTTGTGGGTCTTCTCTGTCCGCCCGTTTCCCAGTTCCACTTGTACTTTTGTTTCCCTTACATCCATTTACCTTGGTTTTAAGGTGCTCTTCTGTGTCTAGTGTTTGAAGGTGGGTGCTCGTCTCACTGTATCTAAATGTTTCATTGTTTTTTTAGAGAGAGAACGTGCTTGTGCATGAGTGGGGGGAGGGTCAGAGGGAGAGAATCTCAAGCAGACACCCCGCTGAGCACAGAGCCCAACACAGGGCTCAATCCCACGACCCTGAGATCATGACCTGAGCCAAAAGCAAGAGTCAGACACTCAACTGACTGAGCCACCCACGTGCCCCAAACATGGGAATTTTTGAAGTGAGAAATATGATAACCGAAGTAAAAACCATCAACCAATGCGCTTGAGACCCCAAGAACCAGCAAACGTGAGGATAAAACCGAGCTTGCCCAATCTGGACAACAGAGCGACAGTAGGCTGGGAAAAAAATGAACAGAGCCTCAGGGACATGTGGGACTCTAACCACCAGGTCAGAAAGACCTGACATTCACGCCACTGGAGTCACAGAAGGACAGAAGACGGAAAACTACCCAAACGTGGCCAGAGACACAAACGCAAACATTTGAGAAGTTGGTAGAACCCCAGTTAGAATAAATCTCCCCAAAATCACACCAAGACCACTCATGGTTAAACTGAAAACTGAAGACAAAGAAACACCTCTTGAGAAGCACAACTAGCCCATCTCGCTCAGTAGGAAATAGACTGTTTGAATAGCCTGATGGCAAGTAAGGACATTGAGTTAGTGGTTTTAAAACCCCCCACAAACAAATCTTCAGACCTGAATGGTTTCACTCAAGAACTCCAACACGCGTTCAAAGAAGTAACATCAGTCCTACGCTGTCACTTCCATAAAATAAAAAGGAGGCCCCTCCCAGTTTGTCTTATGAGGCTCATATTATATTGATGCCAGACAAAGAAAAGAAACCTATGGACCAATATTGCTCATGAATATGGACACAAAAGTCCATAACAAATGTTAACGAATAGAAGTCAGCAATACGTAAAAAGAGTTATTCATGGTAACCAAGGTGGGTTTATTGCAGGCGTGCAGGGCCGGTTCAGTATTTCGGCATTTATCAGCGGAACCCACCACATCAGTGGATGAAAGAAGAAAAATCACACCATCATTTCAATCAGTACTGAAGGAGTATTTGACAAAATCCAACGCCCATTCAGAAAAACAGGAATACAGGGGAACTTCCTTAACGTGTTAGTGAGTACCCACAGAGCGGGACAGAGTCAGGCATGCGCTGTCACTGCTTGTCCTCAGCCGCGTAGGGCGGAAGAAGGAAATACAGGTCACGGAGATCGGCAAGGAGGAATCAGCAGTCTGTTCACAGATGACACAATTATTTAATTATAAAATTCCCAAAGGCTCTACAGAAATACTGCTGGAACTATATAAGAGTATGTAGCAAGGCTGCAGGATACAAGATAAACACTCAAGTCGATTGTGTTTCTATTTACAGCAATGGACACATGGATGCCAAAAGTAAAAATGCAATATTATTTACGTTACTCGAAAAAATGCAACACTGAGATACAGCTAACAAAAGCTGTGTGGGGCTGTGTGCCGCCCCCGCAGGTGCTTATGTAGGGACTCAAGACCTCAGTGAAGGGGAGACACACTGTGTTCACATGAGTGTAGCGTGTCTGTTCCTGCCACACTGATTCACTGCATTTCTAGGAAAATCCCAGAAGGTATTTTATGGACATGGACAAGATGATCCTAAAATTTGTATGGAAAGTCAGAGGAGCTAAAATCCTTACAAAGATCTTGAGAAGGGAGAAGAAAGGAGGAGCCAGTGTACTTGCTATCAAGACATCATTTGCTGTGTGTGTTGGGGCAGCAGGGTGCTTCCCGGCAGGGGGCAGACCCTGGAACGCCATAGGAAACTCAGAAGCAAACCGGCACCTGTGGGACCAACTGATTTTTGGCAAAGGTGGGAAATCAATCAGTGCAGGAAGATTGCCTTTTCAACAAATTGAGCTAGAGCAATTGGAGATCCAGAGGCAAAAACAGATCGAACTAAATTTCATACCTTACATAAAAATGAACTCAGAGTGGATTTCAGATTTAAACAAAGTGTACAACTGTTATACTTTTGGAAAAAATAGAGTAGATCATAATTGGGATTTAGGAATACACAGAGTTCTTAGGCCTGATGCCAAAAACATGATCCATAAAAGGAAAAATTGGCAAATTAGACTTTGTCAAAATTAGAAACGTACACTCTGCAAGGGGCTATGTTCAGAGGGTAGGCAGACTAGCTGCAGCCTGCGGGAAAAGATCTTCAGATCACAAATCTGATGAGGGCCTGGCAGTCTGCAAGCTCACCGGCACAACTGTCAGTCCAGTTGGCAAATGGGCATCAGACCTGCCCAGTCACTGGGGCAGATAACAAGATGTCAGGAGAGACCACGGAAGGATGTTTAACTCCATTAGCCTTTAGAGACACGCACATAGAACCGCACGAGATACCACTACGCACCTTCCAGAACAGCTGCAATGAAAGTAGTGGCACCCCCAGTGCAGGGGGTTTGCTGAGAGGCGGGATCACCCCTTCGCCGCTGGCGGGGATGCAGCATGGAGCGGCCAACCTGCAGAGGCTTCGCCTGTGTCTGTTAAGACACACGGCTGTCCTGCAACCCAGCAACTGCACTCCTGGGCATTTAGCCCAAGAAATGAAGACTTCTGCACAGATTCATGCACGTGAATGTTTGTTGGTTTCGTTTGTAATAGTCCAAACCTGGAAAGAACCCGAATGTCCTTCAGTGAGTGAGTGGCTGAAACACCCAGTGGTCTGTCCACACCGTGGAACGTTATCTGCTCTGTAGCAGTGAGAAGGAAGTGGACACAACAGTCTGGATCAGTCTCCATGGAATGAAATGGGTGAAGGGAGCCAGTCCCCAGAATCGCGTACAGCCTCTCCGCGGAGACACACGGGCCCGGCTCAGAACACCGCAGTACAGCGGGTCCCACAGAAAAGCGCGTCGGATGAACTCTTTGGTTTCCTGTGCACATAAACATTATGTTCACTCTACGCTGTGGTCTATCAGGTGTCCAATAGCATTATGTTTAAAAATACCTTAATTAAAAACTATACTGCTAAAAGGTACTAACCATCATCTGAACTTCTGACAAGTTGTAATCCCTGATCACAGATCACCGTAACAAATATAAGGAAAAATCTGAAATATCGTGAGAATCACCAAAGTGCGACAGGACGTGAAGTGAGCACTTTCTGCTGGAAAAACAGGGCTGGCAGGTGCTCCGTGCAGGGTCGCCACAAACCCTCCAGTTGTAAAAAGTCAGTATCCGTGGAGCACAATAAAGCAGCTATGCCTGTCTGCGTGGTTCCATTTCTAGAACGTTCTTGAGATGGCGACATTATGGAAATGGAGAACAGATCAGTGGTTGCCAGGGGCTCGGCAGGGGTGGAACGGGAAGGAGCCGGGTGTGACCGTGTAGGGACTCGGATGGGGTGCTCTGTTGACTGTATCTGTGTTGTATCCACACTGTGACATCTACCGCAGTTTTGCCCGTTGCATCTGTCATGGGGGAAGGGCACACAGGATCTGTCTGGATTATTTCTTATAACTGCATGTGAATCAACAATTATTTAAAAGAAGTCATCATCCACAGCCCTATTCATGCCCTGCCAACAAGCCCACACACAGGGCTGCCCTGGAAGGGTCTCACCAAGTCGTAGGATCGTATCTGGAGTGGAAGGAGAGGAGACTAGCCAGCTCTCCCCTTGACCGGCTAAAAGTAAATACTTGCTGCCGCTTGTAGGTGCAGATCTGAAAGCTTAGATGTCAGGTAGGGTAACTCAATTTCAGTGACCTTGGAGTTGAGCCTTGGAAAGTACTGAGTTAAGGCTTGAGTAAATGGCATTTCTAAAATTAAATCACGTTGTTTAAAGATCAGCGCCGTGGGAAGGAAGGCAGAAGGCAGCAGACCGACCCGTGGTGCCGGCTGGGCTGCCACGTGCTTCGCGTCCTCTTCCTTTTGGAGCCTCAGTTGGCGCCCCAGCGTGGAGTAAGCTCGAGACACACACCCGCCTGCCCCCCTCCCGGGCGGTGGGCACCCCTGCTGCTGGTGGTGGGTGTTTCGCACGCACGCCCGGCGCCCTGGTGGTTTTCTGGGGATGTCCGCGATGATGCCGGCGCCATGTCGGCGGCGGTCCCTGCTAACCACGTCCCTGGAAGGGAGGAAGGAGAGGAATCTCCACTTCCTTTAAAATGCTCGAGTCCCCAACACTGTCCTGCCTCCCCTCTGGCCTTTTTCAGTATTTTATAGATTGGGGGCACATTTGAGGGGAAGAATCTGAAAATGTAAGATTAAATCAAACTGAAAGTTGTTACTAATAATTTTCTAAACAAAGTAATAAACCGACTTCCTAATTATGAATCGTCGAGTCCCAGTGTTTACTGTTTTGGACAGAAGTCACACGGAGCGGGGACATACACAGTCATCTGCGTCAGAGCTGGGACGACACGGTTCTGCGGGTCCCCAAGGCCACGTTATCGTTCCCATCACCGGGCTCTATTGTTACCAGTTTCCTTTCCAATAAATGTCAAATCCACCGGCCAGAGAGCGCACGGGCGCTCCGTGCGGGAAGTAACCAGGCAGACGACATCTACACGCTTGCTTGGGGAGTAGATTCTGTTTTAACCAACAGCAGCCGGCACTTAGGCGGTCCAGGCGGGCTGCCTGGGCTGGTCCCCGGTGTACCCCTCTCGGCAAGAGCCGGAGCGCCTCTGCTCAGCTCGGAACACCTGCTTCACCGCGAGCCCTGTTTGCAGTCAGTACTTAGGGATGCGTTCTTGGTGAACTGGAAGGTATATTTTCAGCTCTGATCTCCTGTAGGAACATGGAGGGTTGGCCATCGGACACTGGAAGCTACAGAAGTTTCAGCCATTGGTGTCCGTGTCCGTCGGAGAAGGTGGCCCCTAACAGACACACACGGTGCCACCAACCTCACAGTGTGGAGGGGGAGCGCTGTACTCAGGGCTTCGCCGCGGCAGAGCCATAAAGTTAGACATCAGATCTCACCTGCCGCAGCCCCTGGAGGGAGATTGGTGCCATCTTGGGTCCACGCCCCGCCTGAGCCCGGCCGCTGGGGCCAGATGTGGTCCCTGCCCCTGGTGTCAGGCCTGCACGTCAGATCCAGTGCCTGGCAGAGCTGGGAGAGCAGGGCCGGAAACAGGCAGCAGCGGAGGGCTGGAGCCTTCGAGTGCCCTTCCCTGACACGCTCTGGCTCCGAACAGTGCCTTGTTTGGCCGTGTTTGTGGGGTCACCTGGTGATTCTCAGCGTAAGCGAGGTCCCCACTGAAGTCAGCTTTCCCGCATTCATCCCATCACCCAGTGAGACCGTGAGTGCCCTGAGCCAGGAGCCACGTTCCACCCTCCACACACTTGTTTCCCAGGCCTCACACCATGCCGCCAAGAAACGCAGTGCCCCCAGCTTGCCCAGGACTCGTTGCCAGATCCCCTCCCTTCTGGCTTCTTTAGGCTTCCTTGCTGTTCTTGGGGTCCCCTTGTGATGCCCCAGCTGACACCTCCCAGAGGCACACAGGTGGCCAGGGCCTCTGCTCCTTGAAGAGGGTGGCCCTTTCCCCAACCCTGGGGACGCCCTGGCACCCCACCAGCCGCGTTCTGATGCCTGGGGTCAGTCTCTCCATGCCTCCCTGAGACGTCCAGCCCCAGAGCAGAAGGAAATCCTGCCACTTGCGGCCACAGTGGAGAACCTGGAGGGCCTCGGGCGGAGAGCAGTAAGCAGACGGAGATGGACCGATGGCCAGGGATTCCTGCTGGGAGACACATCCAACAGTCACGTCGGGGAAGCAGGTGGACACGGGCTGGGAGGAGAGGGCACGGCCATTGGATCTGAGGTAAGTTCTAGAGGCCGGCTGGACAGCGCCACCTTCAGTAAGAACTAGAAGCGTGCAAGGAAGCTGGTCCCCGGAAGGGTTCCTACAGCGCAAGGGCACAGGACGCCCCTGGAGGCCGCAGCGTGTCTGTGACCGCCACTGAGGGGCGACGCCCCAGGAGGGACGAAGTCAAGACGTGCAGTTGTTTGTGTACTGCTTACACCTCAATAAATCTGTTTAAAACGTGCAAACAAAAGAAAAAAAGGCGTTGGTGAGGAAGACAAAAGGAATGGAAAAACGTTCTATGCTCGTGGATCGGAAGAACAAATATTGTTAAAATATCTATGCCGCCCAAAGCAATGTATACTTTCAATGCAATGCCTATCAAAACACCATCAGCACTTTTCAGAGTTGGAACAAATAATCCTAAAATTTCTGTGGAACCAGAAAAGACCCTGAATAGCTGAAGGAAAGTTGAAAAAGAAAACCAAAGCTGGGGGCATCACGATGCCTGACTACAAGCTCTGTTATAGAGCTGTCATCATCAAGACAGTATGGTGCTGGCACAGAAACAGACACATGGATCAATGGAACAGAATAGAGAGCCCAGAAATGGACCCTCTACTCTGCGGTCAACTAATCTTCGACAAAGCAGGAAAGAATATCCAATGGAAAAACAGTCTCTTCAACTAACAGTGTTGGGAAAACAGGACAGCCACATGCAGAATGAAACTGGACCATTCTCTCACACCACACACAAAAATAGACTGACAATGGATGAAAGACCTAAATGTGAGACAGGAATCCATCAAAATCCTGGAGGAGATCACAGGCAGCCACCTGTTCGACCTCAGCCGCAGCAACTTCTGGCTAGACAGGTCTCCAGAGGCAAGAGAAACAAAGGCAAAAATGAACGACTGGGACCTCATCAAGATCAAAAGCTTCTGCACAGCAAAGGAAACAATCAACAAAACTAAAAGGCAGCCGGCAGAAAGGGAGAAGATATTTGTAAATGACGTATCAGATAACGGGCTAGTATCCAAAATCTATGAAGAACTTACCAAAATCGACACCCAAACCCAAAAAATCCAGTCAAGAAGTGGGCAGAAGGCATGAACAGACATTTCCCCAAAGAAGACACACAACGGCCAACAGACACATGAAAAGATACTCCACATCTCTCGGCATCCGGGAAACACACGTCAAAACCGCATGAGGGGCGCCTGGGTGGCACAGCGGTTAAGCGTCTGCCTTCAGCTCAGGGCGTGATCCCGGCGTTCTGGGATCGAGCCCCACATCAGGCTCCTCTGCTGGGAGCCTGCTTCTTCCTCTCCCACTCCCCCTGCTTGTGTTCCCTCTCTTGCTGGCTGTCTCTCTCTGTCAAATAAATAAAATCTTTAAAAAAACAAAACCACATGAGATCCCACCTCACACCAGTCAGAACGGCTAAAATCAAAAGTCAGGAAACAACAGGTGTTGGGAAAACAGTATGGAGGGTCCTCAAAAAGTTAAAAATAGAGCTACCCTACGACCCAGCAATTGCACTACTGGGTATTTACCCCACAGATACAGTAATACAGTGATCCGAAGGGGCCCCTGCACCCCAGTGTACACAGCAGCAATGTCCACAATAGCCAAACTGTGGAAAGAGCCCAGATGCCCATCGACACATGAATGGATAAAGGAGATCTGGTTCGTATATACAATGGAATAGTACTGAGCCATCAGAAAGAATGAAATCTTACCATTTGCAATGACATGGATGGAACTAGAGGGTACTATGCTGAATGAAATAAGTCGGTCAGAGAAAGACAGTATATGATCTCACTCATATTTGGAATTTAAGAAACAAAACAGGATCATAGGGGAAGAGAAGAAAAATAAGACGAAATCAGAGAGGGAGACAAACCATAAGAGACTCTTAATCATAGGAAACAAACTGAGGGCTGCAGGAGGGGCAGGGGTGGGGTGGGGTAACTGGGGGATGGGCATTAAGGAGGGCACGTGATGGAGTGAGCACGGGGTGTTGTACGCAACTGAAGAATCGCTGAGCTCTTCCTCTGAAACTAATAATACAGTGTATGCTAATTAATTGAATTTAAATAATTTTTTTAAAAAAAGAAAGGTGTTGGTTCTCACCTCTATTTTCTGTCCTGTTTCATCTCCTTCCTCTGCTGACTCAGGTGTCCTCGGGGCTGAATGGAGGGTGAGCCCCTGAATGACCGCTTTCCTCTGGCGGAGCCTTTGTATGCCCCTTGGGGCGACTGCCCCAGGACCTGGGTTCTTCGGGGTGGGTTGCGTGTGGGGATAAGCCGTTGAGGGGCCTGTGCCGTGTTCTGTGTGCTCCTTGCAGGGCTGGGCGCACTGCTCTGTAAGCAGCAGGTGCCGGTCTTTGCTGGTTTGCTGGGTTGGGAGGAAAACAGTCCCTCGCTGTGCCGTCACAGCTGCTCACGGTAACCTGTGTGTCGACCTGGGCTGGTGCGGTGGCGGGGCCTCGGAAGTCAGGGGGAGTTAACGAGGATATGGGCCGGCTGGCCCTCCTGACAGGGAACGCGCCGAGAAGGGGAGGATCCTGTCCATTGCTAGCGCTGTGTTTCCAGCACATGGCCTGTGACACCTGGCGGCGGTCCAGCCGTGACAGGTAAATGGAGAAGTGTGCACGGCACAGCGGGAACAGCAAACCTCAGGTCTGTGCTGGGTCGGGAGTGGGAGGGAGCACCAGGTCCACGTGGACCACCGTGGGAGTCACAAACAGGCTCCGACACACAGGGACACAGTCCACAGGGGTACCGGCATACGCTCTCCCTGGGGTCCGCCCTGGGTTTTACCGCCGACGGTTACGTCCTGGCTAATACTTACTACACTCTAGTAGCCAGCGCGTGTCGGGCGCTGTTCTAATTACTTATACACACACGTCATCTCCAAACAACAGTGATGTAGGCGCCGTGTGATCCCCATTTTACAGATGGGGAAACTGAGTAACATCTTCCAGGCTGCCTGCCTGGTCAGTGCGCAGACTGGGGTCTGGCCCCCCAGCCCACCCAGGAGCCCGGGCAGAGTCTCCTGCAGGGACACGCCTGTCACCACACACAGCTGTCTCCAGCACCCAGTGTCAGCGATGTGTCTGTGACCCTCAACGCCCGGAATCAGTGGCTCCCCGCTGGGGCGGACACACACCCTGACCCTGTGGGCCTTACATTTATAGATCTGGGGGCGCCGGGGGGCCCAGGCGGCCAAGTGTCTGACTCTGGATTTCAGCTCAGGTCATGATCTTGGGGTTCTAGGATCCAGCCCCACGTGGGGAGCCTGCTTCTTCCTCTGCCCCTCCCCCACTCATGTTCTCCCACTCACTTGCACTCTCGCTCCCTTTTTCTCGCTCTAAAATAAATCTTAGAAAAGGAAGAAAGAAAGAGAAAGAAAGAAAGAAAGAAAGAAAGAAAGAAAGAAAGAAAAGAAAGAAAGAAAAAGAGAAAGAAAGAAAAAGAAAGAAAGAAAGAAATAAAGAAAAAGGAAGGAAGAAAGGAAGGAAGGAAGGAAAGAAAGAAAGAAGAAAGAAAGGAAAGAAAGAAAGAAAGAAAGAAAGAAAGAAAGAAAGAAAGAAAGAAAGAAAGAAGTGTATATCCAGGAAATCCCCAGACGCTTCGGAGAAAAAAAACGAGCTCCAGTTGCCAGAATTGACTTCAGATGTGGCACGAGCCCCTGAGGGCTGGAAGCCAGATCCCCTGAAGGCCAACAGTAGTTTTACTCTAGTTTCATTTGGTTTCTTAGAAAGTATGTGACATGTAGGAATGAAGTCCAGATGCCACAGTATATTGATTTATTCTTCCTGCTTCCCAGGGGGCACGATTACCAAGGAATCAAACTAGCCAAATGGAGCCGTGAGTGCGTGGCGCTGGCGCTGGGCCCGCGTGGGCGCCCGGAGCGCCGGGTGTCCTGCTCCGAGGAGGCGCGGCTCTGTACCTAAAACCTGAACTTATTTCGGGGAGTACAGGGAGAATGTTGTGAGTCAAACTGTGAGGCGGCTTTAAGCATTCGCCTTTTTAAAAATACTGTCATTTCAGCCTGCGTGTCTTCTGTCCAGGGACCACGCTTGTGGTGCCAGACGTCAAGATTCACGCTGGCGGAGGGTGCGGGAAAGCTGTGTCCTCCAGAGCTGAGCTGTAGTGACCTCCGAAACCTTGGTTTCCTCTGTGACAGAACAGCTGACGTGTTTGTAGCGCTCGCTGGTGGACCTGACCGTGCGGTCTGCCAGCCCCCCGTGCACAGACCCTTCGGTCCTCACAGCCGAGGCTCTGGTCACAGGCACCCCCGCTGTGCCCTGTAGATGCAGTGTGGGCTCCTCTGCCCTTGGAGGCTGCCAGGCGGCCGTGCTCCCTGCCCGTTCCTGCTCTCACGGCCCAGGGCAGACGGCTTCGTGAGGGTGGGTTTGAAGCCTTATTCACAGGCTGAGCTCCCAGAGAAGGAAAGCAGGAAGCCAAGGCTGAATGGTGCGCTACTGGGGAATGCGGCCCTGGCGTTGGAGCAGAACGGGGCGTGTGCGAGGTCCTCCCCGGGCCCCTGCCGCTCACGGATGGACGGCCCCGTGTTCCTGCAGCTGCAGTCCCGGCACCGCCGCGTGCTCCCGGGGTCCCTGGCGCTTTTCTTCCTTAGAGGACACGTGTTTTCAGAAATGGAGCTAACGCTCGTGTTCGTGAAGCTACGAGGTCTGACGATTGGAGAGGCCCTGCTCTTTACATATGAAGCACCGAGGTGGTCTAGGACCCGGGAGATCGGGCTGAGTCCCACTGCAGGTGGGGGCAGAGGCCCAGCGGCGCTGAGCGCAGCTCACTGTCCAACTCAGACTCGCTAACCTGTCTGTCTCCAGGCTGTGCTCACGCTCGCTGTCGTGGGTGTTTATTTTCTATCCAAGAGGCAGGATATGGCTTATGCCTTACGTACACTTCTGAATGCGGTGTCCCCACGCCCAGGGGCTGTGCCCCCCGCCATGGGTCGTTCCAGCTTCCACACATGTCCTGCCAACGTGAGTGCAAACGAGGTTTTTTCTTATCATTTGGAGTTTTTATTTTGTGCTTGAATAGCCCCTGTGACTTCGGAAGACTAAAGGTCATCCGTGCTGCGTAAACACGAAGGGAAAACAGTAGCAAGATAAGTTGGCTGAGGTTTTCCTAGAATTCCTTCAGATTCAGCCCCCAGCTGCCCTGAATCCCTTCACGGCTGCACGTGTGTGCGGCGCCCTCCCCTGCGGTCTCCCTGAGACACCAGTTTGCTCCTGGGTCTCATCCCCAGGCCCGTCCCAGTCAGCGCTCAGAGAGATGGCCCCTGGGACATGCACGGACAGAAATCTGCGTCCATTTGTGGTTTGCTCCAAGGAATGGGCTTATGCGATGGTGGGACCTGGCAAGTCTGAAGCGTGCAGGGCAGGTGGAGATGCCGGCAGGGTTTTCACATTGCGGTCTTGAGGCAGAATTCCCTGTCCTTGGGGAAACCTGGTTTTTTGCTCTAGGGGCTTCCACTGATTGGACGTAGCCCATCCCATTCTGGGCGGCGGCCGATCTGCTTTCCTCAGAGCCGTCTGGTCGCCACACCTCCAAAGGCCTGCGCCGTGGCCCCCAGATGAGTGTTGGTCTGGGTGATGGGAATAGAGTCTTGTGAGCGGACATAGGCACCGACCATCCTGACCATCCGTGGCCCGGTCCTGTCCCCGCTCGCCTTCCCTGCCGGTGGTCCTCCTTTCCTGCCCCTGCCAGCCACACCCCTACACCAGGGCCCAGCCCGCCTGCTGCCTCCTGTGTTCTCACACGCGGCTCGCGGCTCGAGCGCGAGGACCTGTGCCCCACCGTGTGGGTCCGCATCTGCTCACCGGGCTTGTGGGGCCCTGCAGGTCATGGGGACTCTTGGGCTCCGCCACGTGCAGGTGCAGGTGGACCCGGAGCCTTGAGGGCAGCGCTGCCGGGAATACTAATGTGAGAGGGTGGAGTGGCCTCTGCCGTCTGGTCATACATGAAGGCCGCGCAGGGGGTGGGTGTGGGACGGGAACATCAGCAGGAAGTGGGGAGGCCGCTGTGGCCCTGTGCGGTCTGTGAAAAGCTTCTCTTGAGCACAGGGTGTCTCCTCCCAAAAATATGACAACTGCATTCCTACCTGGAGGTATTAGCAATACAAGGAAACTCGGAGAATATTAGCAATACAAGGAAACTCGGAGAATTTTATAAAATTAAGCATCTGCTGGTTCTTTTTCCTCTAGTATCTCCTTTGGAAAGAACTGGAGGAGTGAGCCGGGGCCAGGGCATGTCTGACGCCAGAGCGTCCCTTATTCCCCGGAGCAGTGGCGCTGGGAGGAGCACACACTCCTGCTCCTCGCAGAGCCTCCGGCCCGAGCTCCTTCCAGGGCTGCTCTTCCCTGCGCACAGCCGTCCTCTGCTCTCCCGAGCTGGGCGAGCTGTCCCGCGGGGCTTTCTGAGGCGGGATCCCCGAACAACAGAAGGAAACAAGACGAAGAAGGAAACTGGCCTTGCTTCCTTCAATCACAGCCGTTAAAAACATTCCCTTGGTGTCCATGCGTTCACCCCCTCGGTGCTGGTTCTTCATGGGAGCGCGCGTGCTTCACGGGCTGGCGGGGACTCAGGGACACGGCAGGAGGGACGCCAGTGGCCGCAAGGTGCACAGCTGCTTGGAGCTCCCGCGCTTCCCCTCAGGCTCCGTCGCCCTGACGCTCCTCGACGAGGCTGTGAGATCAAATTTAAAATATGAGGCAGGGACGGGCAGCCTCACTCGGTTTTCTGAGTAACCACAGATGTCTACACGGTGGCAGGGGAGCAATTCACATGTGTCGCATGTGTGTGTCTCAGGACGGCAGACGCATCCATGGGCACAGACGAGGGCTCTTCCTGCTGACCCTGTGGGGTTTGTAAGAGGCCGGTGTGTGGTCGCCGGTCCAGAGGGGCCTCGGGGACCCCAGCGGTGGGGTGGCTTCTGTGCGTGGCCTCGTCGCTTTCCGGCTGCTGCCGTTACAAATGACCACACGCAGTGGCTCGGATACCACACACTTACCGTACTTGTGATCCCCCAGCTCGGGAGCTCGGAAGTCCAGAACCAAAGTGTGGGCAGGGCGGGTTCCTTCTGGAGGCTCCGGGAGAAGCCGCGCTCCCTGCCTCTGACCCCTGTGGCCGTGAGGCCCCTGGAATACGCGGGGCCCCGCCAGGCATCCAGGACAATCTCCCGGTCTCAAGATTCTCAGTTCGTCACATCTCCCAAGTCCCTGTGTCCACGCCATGTGACACGACCACAGGTTCCAAGGACGAAGACAGGGACGGTCCTTGTTCTGCTCTCTGCAGCCTGAGTTCGGGGGCCCCTCCTGCCATGTCCAGGCTGTGGCGGCAGCTCGGGCGGGGACCCCGAGGAGCCCCCTGCAGTTTGGGTTACAGGGATGAGGCCATGGGCTCGTCTGCGCACGGTCCTCTCTGCCCCTTCCCCTTCCCCTAATGGGGAGGCTGAGTCTCCCGGCGTCCCCAGCAAGGGGTCTTCTGGCGAGCCAGAGCCGCCGCTGCCCTCCACGTGTGCCCAGGGGACACGCGTGACGGCGCTTCTAAAGATCTGGTCTGTTAGACGTTTGACGTAAAATGGGCCTGAAAGTCGTAAGTCAGAGGAAGGAAGTAACTTTGCGTTACTGTGTCGTCGTCATGAGAAGAAAACACACGTAGGCAGGTGTGTTCTGAATGTCGTATCCCCAGAATCCAGGTGCGCAACCTCATCCCCAAGGAGACAGCGTTGGAGGCAGGGTCTCGGGGAGGTGGGTCATGGGGTGGAGCCCTGCTAACAGAGACCCCCAAGGGCATCCCCGCCTGCCCCCTGTGAGGACACAGCAGGATGACCCCAGGACGGGATCCTCGCGGAGCCTGACGGACCCTGACCGCGCTGGCACCTTGACCACGGACTTCCAGCCTCAGGGCTGGGAGAAATCCCTGTGGTTGTCAGCCCCCAGCCTGCGGCGTTAAGTGGAATGAGCCGGAAGGAGCCTGTCTCCCGCATGGATCTCACTGACTTGGGGGCTCAGCCTCCAGAAGCTTCCAGTTAGGGTCCTTCCAGAAGGTCACTCCTATGTCACAGGTCCTTGCCCCGGTCAGTTAGTGTCCACTGATGGCCGCGTGGTGATCTGGCTGAGATTTCCCCAGTGCGTTACACAGAGCGCGAGCCAGCCTTGCTCCCGTGTGACTGACGCAGACACACCGAATTTTGCGTCTCCTCTCAGAATTCATGACCCCACGGCCACGTCCAGCCTGCATCCTCAGGGACCTGGGCTCTTTGCTGGCCGGGGGAATGGCGTATCAGAGCGGGGCACAGGCTCCCCAAGACAAAGGTGAGTGTGGGGAAGCCTCCCTTCTTCCAGGCCTTCCTCCTGAGCCCCCACCCTCCTTTGCAGGACACCCTCCCTCCCAGCATCCTGGTCCCTCTCCGGGCGGAGCAGAGGGGGCCTTGGCGACGCTTCATTCTGACCCCCAGGTCGTCTGTTATGTTTGGTCACTACCACAGCTGCGGTTTCGTTCCCTGGGCTCCGTCCTGCCCGGGGCACACTCAGCCTCCATCCCCTCCTCCCTCACCACCCTCCCTCCGGAGTCTGCCCCGTGGGAGCAGGGCGGGAAGTGCGTGGGCACGCGCACACACAGCTGCACACACATGTGCCCTGACCTGCCAGGCTGTCCCCAGGTCCTGTCTGCACTGTCCTGGGGGTTCCGCCTGTGCTCATGCACCAGGCCCAGTGCCGTGGCCCCCATTCTGCTGACACTGCGTGGTGCCCGCCTTCCCCAGTGCCTCCATGCCTGCTCACCGGTGTAGACCCGTCTTCTCCAGCCCTTGGCTGTGGGGCTCCTAAGTCCTTTTGTGCAGCTGCCCTATTTCACCGGGTCCCACGGCTGCTGCTCCCCCACGCGGTGCAGAGATGAGGTGGATACGTGGCCTGGGGGAGCGGAAGGTGTGCAACGGGATGATGTGGGCTAGGCGTGTATTTTGCCGTGATCTGAGCTTAGTTAACACTTCTGACATGTCGCATGCTCACTGCTTCTGTTTTGTGGTGAGAACATTCAGGATCGACTTCCTTAACAGTTCTCGAGTATGTGACACGTGTGGTGGACGGTAGCCGCCCTTCTGCATGTGCGAGCCTCGAGGCCTTCCGCCTGCTCGCGGGGAGTGTGTGGCCTGTGCGTGGCATCCGCCCGGCGCCCAGAGAGCCGCTGCTGCTCTCTCCATGTCCACGAGTCCAGCTTCCAGAGTCCACGTACGAGTGACAGGATACAGGGTCTGTCCTTGGACTTCCTTCACTTCGCGGGACGCCCTCAGGGTCCAGCCCTGTTGTTGCCGATGGCAGAGGGTCCTTTCGATGCTGAGGGAGGCCCCCTGCGCATGCACGGTGCCCTGGCTGTTCCCATGTCTGCACTACTGCGAATTGTGCTGCTATGAACATGGGGTACAGGTACCCCTTTTTTTGCTGCAGAAACCTTTATTGTTTCCATGTGCTCCACGGCTTGGGAGAAGGCTCCGGGGGGTTAAAGGGTGGTCTCGTGGCTGCAGGGAGAGGCTCAGGCACTAGGGGGACACCAGAGGGGCCCCCCAAAGGCTGCAGGCCTCCAGAGGCTCCCGGTCGTGCTTGAGGTTGACCTGTCGAAGAGATGCTCCCCCGGCCCAGCCTGGGGGCCGGCCAGCCTGCGGACGTGAGTCGGGGTCTCCTGTCTTCTTGATGAGTTCACCTCCTCGTCTGGGGAGTCACAGAGACGGGTTGTGTGTGGGCAGAACCCCGACGTGCAGACCCACAAGGGCCCGGCGCAGGCTCTTCTGCAGAACCGGGCAGCTTCCACACGTCCAGGGTTTGACCCCACTCATCTGGGGACGGCTTCTCCACATCCTGGGGGAGGGTGCAGCAGCCCTTCAAGAGAGACTCGGTGCCCTTGCGCTTTTCCTCAGCCTGCTCGTGGAAGAAGTGACCCACGCCCTCCAGAGCCCTGTCATCGCGGTCCAAGGACGGGTCCAAAGGGAGGTGGGTGCACGTGGACCAGGCAGTCGATGGTGGTCTCCACCTGGGGGGAAGAATTCGGACGGATCTGGAAGCTCATGGGTGATGGGCGACAAGGAGCTGAGCTCACAGGAGGGTGCTGGCTGGTCCCAGAGGCTGAGGGTGGCGGGGAGATGGCTCCGAAGGTTGCAGCTGGAACCAGGGTTGGAGGGTGGTTGGAGGCTGGCGGAAAGGGCGTCCCTGGGTCTGTTCCGTCCAAACACCGTTAAACACCTGTTAAAGCCAGAGACAGATGGCGGGACCACTGGGTGCACTGCCCAGGTGTCTCTTTAAGTTAGTGCTTTTCTTTTCCCTGGGTGTGTTCCCAGAAGTAAAATTGCTGAATTATATGATAGTTTCAGCTTGACGTTTTGAGGACCCTCCATACTGTTTTCCACAGTGGCTGCCCCAGCTTGAGTTCCCACCACCCATGCCCAAGGGCTCCCCTTTCTCTGCATCCTGGCCAACGCCTGTTACCCCTTGTCTTCCTGACCAAAGCCATTCTGACAGTTGTGGGGTGGCATCTCCTTCGGCCCCCCCCGGGAATCCTGCCTTTCATACTCTGCTTCTTTTTCTTTTTCTTTTTTTTTTTTAAGATTTTATTTCTTTATTTGACAAAGACAGCGAGAGAGGGAACGCAAGCAGGGGGAGTGGGAGAGTGAGAAGCAGGCTTCCCGCCAAGCAGGGAGCCTGATGCGGGACTCGATCCCAGGACCCTGGGATCATGACCTGAACCTAAGGCAGACACCCAACCGCTAAGCCACCCAGGCGCCCCTGTACTCTGCCTCTTCTGTCCTATGTTTGGGCCAGGGTTCGAGGAAACGGAGCTGCTGGGAGAGCATCCTGGGTGCTGGTGGGGATGCCGCTGTTTCTGAATTTGGTATAAATGGAGTCAGAGTTTGGGTATTTGCAACTTGCTGCTGTAGTTCAACCGCTCTGTGGTTTGCTGTTGTGACCAGGAAACCTGCTAGTTACCCATTTACTGTGGGCAGCTTGACTGCTTTCAGCCTCGAATCCCCTCCCTGCCACCCCCTCCCTCCCCTCCTCTCCCTGTTCA